>NW_025777432.1:0-93625 GCF_021130785.1 Homalodisca vitripennis | reverse complement strand
CTTTTGGCTGTCGGCGAGCAGTGTAACATTTATCGCTCTACCTGGAGGATTACATCGTGGCCAGGCCGCCCCGGCGCCCGAGTTACTCCTTGCCTACCCTGCCGCCGCACCGACACGACCTGGACCCTGACCACCCCGTACACGAGGAGACCGTACTCGTGAATGCCTTCCGTGGAGGAACTGGCTACCCGGCACAACGTCCGGCTGTTAAAACTCGATGGGAGTTGGCCGAGGGTACTTCACGAGGCACGGTCAACATTTCTCAATGCGGGGTAAGCTGCTGCTGGCTGAGAAGATTGTGAGGGCCCTTGCTTCTTTGGTGCCCAGAGTCGTCTTCTAGGGGGTTCTGCCGTAGCCATCGCGCCCTTCTGCGGGTCCTCTGTCTGCCTGAAGTTCTCGGAGAGCGGGCTGGTACCCCTTCAGTCGTCACCAAAATCTGCAGCACCCTAACATACGCGGACACCGTGAGAGGGTCCTCCGGGTGAAAGTGAAACAAAACGCTTTCCTGTATCAAAAAACTTGGTGGTACGGACTCATGCGGCACCAACCTAGAGATGACTTCGGATCCAGCCTCAAAAAATATTCAAAATTCAAATAAAATTATTAAAACAAATCACAAAATTCAAAATTCAAAATTCAAAATTTTTTATTAAAAAGCTCAAGATAATTCACCAGAACGCCCAGGTTGCGACCAACAAGGTTGATGAGTTGGCGCTCATGTGTGAGGAGCTTAAAAACTGATGTGTTGGTTGTCTCGGAGCATGGATTCAAACCCGAACCAATCAATATCTTCAAAATTCAAAATTTTGAATTGGCTAATTATTTTTTTCGAAACGATTTTAAAAGGGGGTGGTGTGGGCAATTTTTGTAAAAAAATCATCAACAACCGAATGTTTTAAAATTGGGCAACAGTTTGGACTTGGATTTTGAGGCCGTAGGTATCAAAATCATGTCACATTCTTTGGGGGAGAATAAACTGTCATTGGACTGTACAGATCCCCAAATGGCTGTCAAAACAATTTTTTTGTAAACTTTGAACAACCTTTTTAAATCGTCTTTCTTCAAATTCAATGAAGTTTCTAATAATTGGAGACTTGAATATCAATGTAATGGACCACACCGACCCTCTAACCCAGGCGGTTTTCGCGATTTGATAAGCTCGTTTGATTTAAATTGGTCCGTGAAATCACCGACACGAGTGACCCGCGACGGTCGAGTACTGCCATCGACAACGTAATCACCAATATTCCTGACACAATAGTCTCTGTATTGAATACGGCTGTCCTCTGATCACTTTGCACAGGAAGTCGTGGTTCATGGGTGTAAACTAGAATCTCAAAATTCAAAATTCACGAGTCTTTAATTCTCAAAACATTTGCCAACTAAATAAATTTCTGAAAAATGAGAATTGGAACTTTTTAAATAACTTTGACAATGTCAATGATATGTATCGGGCGTTTAGTGATTGCTTTAATTACTATTTAGATGTTACATGTCCATTCAAAAAGATGAAAATCAGTCAAAAAACTCAAAAGTTATCATGGATTACAAAAGGAATTCTTATTTCTCGAGAGAAACTGAAATTCTTTAACAAGATTTTCATTCAAACTGAAAATGAAGACTTTAAAAATATTTTTAAGAACGTACCGGAGGATTTATAAGAAGGTCATACGTGCAGCTAAAGCCTATGACATTAATAGAGCCTTGGGTGAATGTGAAAATTTTTCAAAGACAGCCTGGAAAATCATCAATAGTTTTTCTCGAGATATGAGTAAAGACAAAAACAAAGGTTCCAAGGTAATTGCAATCAAAGTTGAAGGCAAAATTGTTGAAGATCAATTACAAGTGGCAAATTAATTCAATAAATTCTTTACTTCTGTGGCTTCAATGAACTCGTCATTTGCAGGAACACAATCTTGTGAAGGGCATGTTCTGGAGCCGGTCGCATCCATGGCTCTGACTCCTGTGTGTGAGGGGGAGGTAGCACGCGTCATACAGGGATTGAATTCGAAACAAACATGTGACAGAAACGGGATGTCAGTGTGGTTACTTAAACGCTGCTTCAGGCACATATTGGAACCACTCACAAAATTGATAAATTTTTCATTTGAATCTGGAACTTTTCCATCGCTTTTGAAGACAGCCAAACTCATTCCAATTTTCAAAAAGGACGATCCTTGCATTGCCAGCAACTATCGTCCTATTTCAATTCTGCCCGTTTTTAGCAAAATTTTTGAAAAGGTTTTCTCTGAAAGACTTGAAAGCTTTCTGGAAAACAAGCTAGTTCTGAATCAAGAGCAATTTGGATTCAGAAAAAATAGATCCACAATCGATGCCGTGAATAACCTTTTGGCCAATGTTGTCGATGGATTGGAGAGGCGAGAACATGTGCTTAGCATATTTCTTGACCTTTCAAAAGCATTTGACTGTGTGCATCATGAGACACTGTTGCACCAGTTTGGTGAGATGAGGCGTTCGGGGACTTCCACGGTTATGGCTAGCCTCCTACTTAAAGGAGCGAGATCAGACAGTGGAGATTTCGAACGTCTCATCAAACAAAATTAAAGTGCCTCATGGTGTCCCTCAGGGATCTATTATTAGGCCTCTTTTATTCCTGATTTATGTCAGTAGACTGAATTCTGTGATCCAGCATGGAAAACTTGTTCAGTAGGCTATGCTGACAACACGACTCTCTGTTTTAAAAGCAAAACATTGCAAGAACTGGAAGTCACAACGTTTCATAGAACTCAATTCCTGCATTCAATACTTTGCTTAAATGAACTTGGAAACAAAACCAATCCAAATCGAATGTTGTACATTTCTGCCTTAGGCAGAATGAGCTTTCAGAGCGGCCAGCTGTATTTGTGGATGATGTCCTTTTAGAGGAAACATACTCCACAAAGTTTCTAGGATTGATCCTTGACAGAGGATTGACCTGGGATGACCACGTCGACAATATGTGTGCTAAAATTTCAGCAGGCATATTTGCCTTGCGTCACCTAGCAAAGCTTTCCCCTAAGGTTCTAAAACTGGCCTACTATGGCCTAATTCACCCACACTTTGCGTTTGGAGTGAGACTTTGGGAGGCTGTGCCAAAAACAATTTTGAGCGAGTCTTTAGACTCCAAAAAAAGGCTGTCAGAATAATTGGAAAGTTAAATTACAGAGAGTCATGCAGGGAATCTTTTAGGGAGCTTGAATTTCTGACATTGCCCTGCCTCTATATATACGACGTGATCATGTATTGCAAATCAAAATGCAGTATGGTCCGCGGTGAGGACATTCACCAATATGAAACCAGAGGCAGGGACAACTATCGAGCCCAACAGTACAGGCTGACGCTACGCAGCATCTGCCACAACAAGTTGGTGTCAGATTTAATCAATAAGCTCCCGGAAAGTATAAAGAACTCCAACAATAAAAACCAATTCAAAACTCGTATAAAAACGCCTATTGGTGTCTAGAGCGTTCTACTCTGTCGCTGAATTCATGATGAGCCGCTGGGATTTATGAGAGGCATAGGATCTGGAGTCAGTGAGAGTGTGCTTGGGTGAATGTGTGGAAGTGTTGGTTTGGATGCATGTGTGAATGCCTTAACTTTGGGCATGTGTAAACTATTTACAAAATGATTTACAATGATTTACTGACATTTGCAATACAATATAAAAATTGTAAAAAAAATGCAATAAAATATGATTTGATTTGATTTGTTTATGTTCTGCCGTGAGAGCATCAATCCTATCGAGGTACTCTATCATTTTCACCGTGTTTCTCTTTCAGGGCAGAGGTATTTTCATCAAGCTTGCTATTCATCAATTCATAGGATGTATTGAATTCAGTAACATTTGTCTTTTGATCACATTTTAGTTCATTTATTGCTTTCATTACATCCTCTAAAGTTAGTTTACCCTCTGTAGCTTGTGACTCTAATCTTAGGCTACTGCGCCGCCTTTTGCTGCAGGGATCACACCGCCACGTCATACTTTCATTATTTAGGAACTCAATGTCAGCCTCCTCATCTTCACACAAGTACCGTAGAAACTAACATTGCAATCAGAGCAGGTTACCTTAAGTTGCCTTTGAGTAAAACCACTATTTCATACTCCACAGGTTGCCATTTTGTAGGTTAGGTTTGCAAACGTAACTTTCCAACAGGAGTATTACTAACTCAACAATATTGTTTATCACTTTATATACTTACTGATAGGCTCTCAATATTGTATTTTACTACACACAACACATTTAATTGATGATATAATAACACTTGAACATTTAGTTTGGAAGAGCGATATAACTACGTGTATGCTTGTCAGCCACTGCCATCTCAATATGTTAATACTACGAGTTTCTGCTAGTACCAAGCCCTGTCAATATTTGGTGTTACTTAACGCTTTGTCAGTCGCTGTCAGCCTCGCTATGTCAACGTTAGGTCGTACCATCGCCGCTTCACTGAGTTTTAATATTTTGGTTTAGCCAGAAATTATATTGTATTATAAAAACTTATGTTACGTTACCAGTTCATAAATATTAAAATAGTTAATTCTTATAATTTTATTGTATGATATTATATACAATATATTATAGTTTTTTGTGTTACGATCATATAGATCAAACCAATTAGATAAAAGAGCTAATATAAATTCGTGTTAATGTATTCGTTTCTTAATGTATTTACTGCCATTATTGGTAATCAAATGTCATAGGTATTTACAGCAGAAAGATCTGAAACTTTAAGATCGTTTATAAACGTTTTTATAAAATTTGGTCATTACGTATACATTAGTGCATTAAACCATTTGTAAATAACACTTCAGAAAAAAATAATGCAATAATTATTTGTAAAATTTTGTTTTACCTCGGAACACCCACGCCCATAACATCCGATTTACGTATAATGTAGATCGTAGAATATTTTGTCGGTAACACAAAGTCTAGATGAGGCACTCCGATAGTTTACATTGTACCGTCTCAACCCTCTGCTCTTATGTAATTGCAATTGACTTCCAATTAAAGATCTCTGTGTCAAATTTGCTAAAATTAATTCATTACCAAGTGTCCTTATACAGGGTGTATATTATGTCTGGAAACACCCAAATATATCCTTTAATAATTTAAATATAAATTTGAAACCTCTTACAATCGTGATAGAGATTGGGCATCTACTTTTTGGAACAATGTTTTGTTATGTCACACCAACGGGGGACGTCCTGCCGAGGGTATCGTGAATATTCTTAATGGAAGCCTATACCTTGTGATACATAATTTTAAAGGTAATAGCTTACTGAATTGAATGCCACAAACCGCATCTCAAGGGAATTATTCTATCAGAAAAATAGAGCATTTTTAGTATTGAAAATTTACTGATGTTCAACAATGTAATTTTAACATGGTTCTTGCCACAAAATGTGGTTACACTAATTTTTTAGCATTTTTTTAAATGTTCAATTAAATAAAACAAAAATTTCATTTTAAGCTGGTTCTATTAGCACAAATTTGCCAGTTTTTATTACAGTACAATTATGGAAATACTTATGTTATTGATTTCTTATTACAAATAAAAAAAATAATGTATGCTGTTAGAAAAGTCTTTACAACAAACGTTTTACCTGCATTGGTGTCAAAGCAATTGTTCGAACTGTGTTCCTTCTACGGTTTGACAATGAGCCAATCTTGAGTAAAATGATTCGACAGAGTTGCCTAACATTTCTTCAGTTATCAAAGCAATCTCCTCTATAATCCTGTTTCTTAGGTCTTCCAAATTATGAGGCTTTCTTCTATAAAACATTGGATTTTAAATGAACCCATAGGAAATAATCGATTGGTGACAAATCCGGAGATCTTGGAGGCCATTCGATTTCTCCTCTTCGGCCAATCCATTTATGAGGAAACCTTAAATCCAAATACTCTCTTACCTGTCTCCCATAATGGGGTGGAGCACCATCCTGCTGAAACCATACATTATCAAAGTATTCTCCTGATGCAATTTGAATAGCTGGGGATTATTTCATTTTGGAGCATATTGTAGTAAAGTTCGGCATTTAAATTTCCATTGATGAAAAAAGGGTCCAACAATTTTGTTACCTAAAATTCCACACCATACGTTCAGTTTTTGTGGTTGCTGTGAATGGGACTCAGTAATCCAATGTGGGTTTTCACTAGCCCAGTAACGGCAATTGTGCCTGTTAACATTGCCATTTAGGAAAAAAGTTGCCTCATCAGAAAATAGTATGTTGGTCAGAAAATCTCTATTGTCATCACATTTGCGCATCACAAGTTCACAAAACTCAACTCTTCTGTCGTAATCATCCTCACTTAACTGTTGGACTAAATGAACTTTAAATGGTTTGTATTTATTAATTTTCAAAATCTTACTCGCAGACATAGGGTGCATATCATGTTGCTGTGCAGCTTTTCTGAGCGATGTATGTGGGTCTTCAATAAATGTTTTGCAAAACATCTAGTGCATGTTCTTCATCTGTTGCAGATTGTATCCTACCCGACTTTGGCCGATTACGTACACTCCCTGTCATTTCAAAACGCTCAATAGTTTTTGATATTGTTGAAACACTTATGGGATTCCTTTCTGGGAAAGTGTCATTAAACAAATTACAAACTTCCCGATAAGATCTTTGACGAACGCCATATCCTCGCAATCATCAACAGAGTAATTCGTTCTCTTTCAGACAATTCCATTAAAATGCCAAATAAAAACTGAACTAACTGTAATTAGATAACTTGTTGACAGCAATGCTTCAGAGACACTGATTAACTCGACAGGAATGATATGACCTTTGTCCATTTGTAATTCCCAAGCTTAGACCTGTCTAGTGAAAGCTCCATGCTCAACAAACTGAAACCTGTAGACCAGATGATTAATAACACAATAATGTTTCTCATAGGCTAGTGACCTTTGCCTCTTTAAACCTTTCCTGCTGACTGGAAAACACCAAGTACAGATTCATAAGTAATCAGATAAAGTGACTCATAAGTTTTTTATTCATTGTAATAAAAACTGGTAAATTTGTACTAATGAAACCAGCTTAAAAAATAAATTGTTTATTTTATTTTAATTGAACATTTTAAAAAATGCTAAAAAATTAGTGTTAACACATTTTGTGGCAAGAACCATGTTAAAATTACATTGTTGAACATCAGTAAATTTTCAATACTAAAAATGCTCTATTTTCTGATAGAATAATTCCCTTGAGATGTGGTTTGTGGGCATTCAATTCAGTAAGCTATTACCTTTTAAAATTATGTATCACAAGGTATAGGCTTCCATTAAGAATATTCACGATACCCTCGGCAGGACGTCCCCCGTTGGTGTGACATAACAAAACATTGTTCCAATAAGTAGATGCCCAATCTCTATCACGATTGTAAGAGGTTTCAAATTTATATTTAAATTATTAAAGGATATATTTGGGTGTTTCCAGACATAATATACACCCTATATTAACTGAACATTATATAACATGCATGACTATGTCCTCTAGATTCCATTGAGCTCAACGACAAACTCATTGTGCTGTATTTAATTGTGCATTACATACAATTTTATATTTGGCATAAATCTGACAAGTTTTTAATATATCCTACCATATACATTAGGATTTATGCTACACACGACGAGTAAGTTTTATAAAATGTCTGCTAAAAGTTCACTATCTCCATAATTTGAATATTAAATTTGCCAATTGAAATTAGATAAGGCTCAGAAAATTATATATCTGTAAGGTCTTAACTGATTTGAAAAGGCATTTTAACTGATATTTAAGATAAAACACTAAATTTTTCATTTAATGGACAAATAATGGAAAATCTATTTGAAATAATATCTAAAACGGTTAGATTATATCGTTACTCTTTCTTTTTAATGTATATGAAATGTCACTTAAAATGCATATAAATTTTATTCAACAACGGTTTAGTTATAATTTTAGTAATCAAAGTGTCTAGATTTTAACAGTTTTGAGATGTTAAAAAATGTACTTCTATACAAACATTAAATTATAATGTTTTTATATACATCAATAGCTTTTAATCATGCTGATAAGAAACATCAAATCAGATATTGAAGTGGTTTGTTTATTGGCACTTTGATATAATTTTTAGCCTCAGTAAACGGTTACATCAGTTATTCTAATACTCAATTTTAAGCAGATTTGTATGTATAGGTAGGACTGTTGTATGATGCAATCTATGAAAAAAATCTCTATTTCTCGGAAGAAACTCACTGTATGCACTAAGCTAAAAAGATTGTTCTCTATTTGTCTTTGTACAATATTTCTCACTGTAAAATTTCTTCTAAAACTATATAGAAGGAGGGTAATTTAAGAAATAACATTTTTGGGAAATTTATAAATGTAAACACATGTTTACTATCTTTAATTGTGCACTCACTCTCTCAACATCGACTGCCTAACTTTTCCTCACACGTAGGCCTCATAACACATATAGAAAAATAAAACCATACTTATGAAGATAAATATGCTTGAAGGATAAGATGGAATTGTTTTTGTTTACACACAACAAGTTGATGAGAAATTCCTCATTAAGTCTAGTCTCAAAATGACATTAGCGCTAGTTTCCGAAGTGACAGGGTATTGAGAATAGGCAATATTGTGGGTGACGACTGTTTTGTGTCGTGATCTTATGTATCAGAAAAAGAACAGACACCTCTTGCATGGCGTTTGCTTGTTCGGGTCAACAACAACATTTCACTATGTCACCAGGAGTAGAAACTTTTTAATCGAATTTTCAGACCTTCTCGTCGTATATAATTTCTTAATTATTGCAACAATATAACCACTACGATATCACCGGAATATACTTTATACCGGAAGTAGATTACATAAACTAGAATTTAGACCCTTTTTCATTGCAGTTTTCTTTGACTTACGAATTTATATATATATATATATATAAAAGTTTGGATATCGAAAGGAAAGGAGAAAAATTAATCACGAAAGAAGAATTTCATATTTATGTAAATTATAACAAATATCCAAACAACATATTAAATAGAAATTAAAAAAATAAAACAAATCCTATCTTTGAAAAAATATTAAACACAGAATACTAACCAAAATTACAACTGTGTCATATAAATTTAACATCTGTTTAAATATTCGACAGTGTATAATTTATTTGTTTTGTTTTATTATTTTGGTTAGAGGTTAATGTTCACACTGAAGATGGTTTATATATATATAAATATATATATATATATTATTATTATATATATATATATTTTCTTATATATATATATATATTTTTATTATATATATATATATATAGATATACTTTCAGAAGTATGGCACCAGGAATACATTTTGTACCAACAAAACTTTTTCACGAAAATAAATCACAAAATAAATAATTATACCTAATATAATAATAAAGTAAATATAATTTGTAATTTACAACTCGTTAATTATTACTAGTGTTTTACATAAAGAAGTTTGTAAATTGATGCTTATGACGCAAAAATCTTATAACATAATACAAGTTAAACTAATAGGAATGGTTCGGACATTTGCAATTGTTCAGCGATAGACTATATCACTTACCGATGACAAATGTCCGCAAAACTTTAGTTTCTTATCACTATTCTTCCATTGTAAAAAAAAAATTCGAATAAAGAACGAACCAATAGAATGACACTGGTAAATTGCATATAATACTTTTTCAACTAAATCTCAGTACGGAAGTAGCAATTATCATTCCTGTGTAACCTGCATCGTTTACTTTTTTTATCCATGTCATCAGTTAATAGACAATAAGGAACATGACCGAATTTTTAAGCTATTGATAACAATTTTCACTCAGTTAAACATTGTTTATATCATAATAAAAACAATAACATGTTACAAGAAAGTAAAGAATTGCTAATTTAATTAATTACAGTAAATCTTAGTGTAAATGAAAGGGATGTTATAGTTTTGGTTGAGAGGAATTCATTCAGTTGTATTCTTATAAAGCTGAATGAATTTCTTTAAAGATGCAGTTTTCAAGGACTTTACTCATAGACTCAGGCGTTAGAGTGAAAGTAAACTGATTGTAATAAGACTATTGTAAGATGAAGGGCCGTATTAGAACCATCATTACTTTTTAAACCAAAATGTCAACGTCAACTTAACAAAAACTTATATCTCCAGCCTATTTAAACTTAATTTCATGATCCAAGTATATAATTTACTATATTGAATAAAATAATATATAATGCTATGACTTTTGTGTGGAAAATAAGTCTTAATATTAAGTATTTCAAATGTACTTATGAATAAAAAGTACGGTGCGTAAAGCGATTCAACTCAAACCTGTATAATAGGTACAATTTCAGCTATCTAAATGATATGTATTACTCTGTAATCATACACTCTCAGAGTCTATACAGTATTGTTATCTTAAAGTATATCATGACAGTAGATAAAATTAGGAAAAATGATAAACATGCAACACTATATTAACACACTCACTCCTTATATTTGCAATAGAACTATTACATCTCTTACAATTCACTCTTATTACGATCAGAATTTAAGACACCTCGCTCTTTTTTTCAAAAAACCGTGTGTGGGGTTCTAGAGCTCCACGCTTGATTTTAGTACAGCCCAGCTATATTATCAATAGACTTATGAAATTTATATCTAGCGGTATTTTATAATCAAAATTAACAGTTTTTTACTCTAAAATAAATTTGTATTATTTTGACATACTCGAAAAATACAAAAAATAGACAAAAAGACGGAAAATACAAAAAATATAGACAAAATAGACAAAAAACAAACCTAGACACCTAGTGTTTTGTTTGTTAGATTTGGCAAAATATCTACAAATCCAATAAAACCATGTTCCATGCAATAGTCCTAAACTTAATTCATAGTTTTTGTGGCCTTATCCAACCAAAAAGACATAAATAGGTTCATACTGTAATTTGTTGTTTAAAAACTCTGTATTTCATCTCCCAAATTACATCATTCGGCAATTTTAATATTTTCCAATAACTATTTACAATATTAAGCAACTGGTTATTCCAAAATGCTTACATGATACCAAAGTTGTTATGGATATCTCCGCTCAAGTTTATTTAAATTGTCCTTAAAAACTTACTTTTAAATACTAAAAGGGATAACCAGTCCCCAGTCATATGGTAGCTGTATGAACATTATTTTGTTAAGCAGTAATACATTTAAAATGATACAGTTATATTCATGATGATAGTTAGGATGTTTCAAACCGTTAAAAACGTTACATTTGAAACAAATATGACTATATTTTCACGTAATATCACTTTTAATTGTAGCCATTTCTAATTATTGTAACCTCTAAATGTTTTACACAGTGTTTTTTCTCTGAAAGTCAGTAAAGTTTAGATTCTTCAGTCTTTAAAATTATTCAACAAGGTTATCAATCAATAATTATTTTAAATGCATTAAATATGTTTCGATTAAAATAAATAATAATATTAATGGAAATCAAACGCAAACAAAGTGTTATACGAGAGAAAAGCACTGGGAACGTATGACGTCAGTGTTTTGGTATTCAGTTCTCAGATTTCCTCAATTTTAAATAAACAGAGGGATTATCCAGTTATATAAAATTGAATTCTAGATTATGTCACAGAATATGAAAACCTTGCTCTACTTGCAACCCAGGAGAAATAACGTGACTTTTGTGTAGTATGTAGCTGTTCACAGCGACCGTATCTTCCGTTTGCATTTAAACTCCTTTGGTAAGCCTACATATTTGGTGATATCCTACTATACAATATTTCGGATTAAATTTATATCCATCAAATAAAACTAAGTCAAATTAAACTAAAAACACTAATATTGTGTGTAGTTATACGTTAAATACATTGTAATGAAAAGTTTACTAAATCATTTAGTTTTTATTTGATTTCTCCCCACTGTTTTGTTATAATATTTTTAATGAGATATCCTTTAGGTAGTGGCGAAATGAGAACTGTTGAGAAAAGTGGGAAAATAACTGTTGAATTTGGAAGTTTTTTGTGCCCCCCCCCCCCCGAAATGCTGCATTTTGAGGCAACTCAAAAATTTCAAATGTAAACCCCTCCCAAGTACTCCTTCATTTTGAAGAGGATATAAAACTTAAAGAATGGTGATAACCAGAGATTACTCTCTTTTTACATGCAAAATATTAGGAAACTGGTTTATTGGTCGTTTGTGTTCTGAAGCAGTTAGGAGTGCAATGGACCAAGTATCCAGAGAAGATTAGAATTTACACTACTAAGAAGTTTATTTCAATAAGGTGAACGGGGTTTCCAGGTTCAAACTACAGTTTATTACAAAAAAGGTCCTTCTTTGTTTCAATCTCATCAGAACCGGTTATACTTTTAGAGAGCATATTATATAGTTGACTATACTGTAGTATCATTATTGTGTTGTTACAATTTCGTGACGTATTTTGAAGATTTTGTGAATTTTAGTAATTTTGAATCCGCGCTTGTGTCCTTGCCGAAATATAATAGAAGGACTTTGGTTTGAAAATTTGATTCTAATTGGAAACGTGGTGATTTATTAAAAATTATGTTTCTGGTAACTCTAGCTATTTTTTTGGATGCGAAAGAGATAGCGATCTCTGATTCTTTAAGTTTTTTATCCTCATCAAAATAAGGGTCACTTAATAAAATTGAGGTTTGTATTTAAAATTTGTTAGTTTTCCTCAAGATTCCGGACAATAACAAAATTTTTCTAAATTATCAAATGAATCTTCTTTTTTAAAATGTACCACTACTGAAAGGATATCTCTTTATATAAATGTAATAAGAAAATAAGAGGACCCTAATTTTTTATTCACGATGTAATATTCTCACATTTTCAAGTTGTAATAAAAGAATTATGGAAAGAACTTTTCTGTTATAAAGAATTAATACGAATATCTTTAAGTCATGAAAATTTATGAAATATGACTTTTGGATTAGAATGATTTGGTATTTACTTATAAAATATTATTTCTTTGTTTACTGACCACAAAGTTAATTTGTACCTGCGTCTCTGATCATATTATCCGACTTTTAAAACTCCAAACTTAAATATATTGCCCTTAGAAGAGCTTAACTTCAGGGCACACATGGTCTCTAATAGACTAATTCTTGGTTAATCCTAGTTCTAAGACTGTCAAGCTCGGTGTCACGACTACCACTTACTACGCTTTTAGCTTGATTTTGCTTGATTATTTATAAGCACTTAATTAAATCTTGAAATACTAGTTAAAACATTTTGTAAATGTTTGTAAAATTCTACTACACGCTTATTTTTCAACGTGCTACTACACCCGACTGTATTGTAATCTGTCGTTTCGTGTGCCTATCGTAGGTACTCACACGAATGCAGTGAAAATATTGCATCCCGATGTAGACTGAGGCAAAATATTTAAAAGCTTAAGAATAATTGAAACCAGCGAAACGCAAAGTTCCGCCAACAACCGCACAAAGCACCAAGTAGATGTAAAGTCAGTGGAGTATAGGATAATAGTCAGAAATGTATACATCATATAAGTAGTGAAAACGTAAACCCGAACTTACATAAATTAAACCACGCTTTATTTGTATTGAATGTTTTAGATATATTAATTAATTAAGGATTTAAATATTCTTTATTCAGAAATGTATATATCATATAAGTAGTGAAAACGTAAACCCGAACTTACATAAAATAAACCACGCTTTATTTGTATTGAATGTTTTAGATATATTAATTAAGGATTTAAATATTCTTAGTCAGAAATGTATATATCATATAAGTAGTGAAAACGTAAACCCGAACTTACATAAAATAAACCACGCTTTATTTGTATTGAATGTTTTAGATATATTAATTAAGGATTTAAATATTCTTAGTCCAGAAATGTATATATCATATAAGTAGTAAAAACGCAAACCCGAACTTACATAAAATAAACCACGCTTTATTTGTATTGAATGTTTTAGATATATTAATTAAGGATTTAAATATTCTTATTCAGAAATGTATATATCATATAAGTAGTGAAAACGTAAACCTGAACTTACATAAAATAAACCACGCTTTATTTGTATTGAATGTTTTAGATATATTAATTAAGGATTTAAATATTCTTTGTCAGAAATGTATATATCATATAAGTAGTGAAAACGTAAACCCGAACTTACATAAAATAAACCACGCTTTATTTGTATTGAATGTTTTAGATATATTAATTAAGGATTTATATATTCTTGTTGAATCTACAAACAATTTCGTAATATTTATAGCACAGAAATCTGTAAAACTATTCCATGAGGAACGTACCTTATAGCTGATTTTAGTATTGTTGGTAATATTACTCATTGTTTGCTAACAATAAACAGAAATTAAATTTAATAAATAGTACGTAGTATTGTAAATTTCTTCTAATTTAATCTTTGTCTATTTGCATTAAACAGTTAACACGTAATATGGTTGTATAAATTGGTAGAATTGCCCAAATGCCATAAGAACATAAAGGGAAACAGTTTTGCAATGAATCGAACTTACATATCAGACAATACAACACATCTAAAGTCCATGGTGCTCAACTTAGATCATATATTATACTAGAATGTATAAATCTGCCGCGTTCATTTGTTTGCAAAGGTAATATATTGTTTGATATATTTTTGTAAAATTACGGTTAAATATTGATAATATTACAGTAAATAGATTTAAATGAGTACTTAAACTAGTGATATTGTATTACTGATATTGATATTGACAATACTGTATTACATACAATCCGAGTGGAGTCTGCCATGATTTAAAACCAAGTAAAAAATAATGAACCGAATGTCCTGAAATTGTACATGTACATTCTTATGGTTCCTGGTAGGTTTCCTATTTAGAAAAGACTCACTGGCCTTAAAAACTGCTTTATTACTCCATTATCCATTATATTTGTGAAATTGGCTCATCAAGCAAATAGTAAATGTGTTATGATCGCCTGTGAAAGTTAAGAATGATAAGGATAATAATTATTTCACGCTTAAAATGGTGGTAGTAAATGTTTATTACTATTTATCTGTTACAGCAAAGCGCACTTATAAATTTCATGCAGAATATTTTCTTTTAATTAGGTTTTTAACCGAGTGAAGTAAAATATTATTTTTTATTAGTACATAGTTACTATATAAAATAAAACTATTAAGGACTTCGATTTTGGACTCACTTTAGACTTAGGATATCTCCATACTTGCCTAATGTAGTTCATTGTAAATTAAATAGTTTTTAGCTATTTAATAAAATACCAGGAAGTATTGGAGAGAAATTCTAGAAATTTTAGAGAAACACTTTCTCAGTCTCCAAATTAATCTTGACCAATTCATTAAACTTAAATCTAAACACGATCAAGAGATTGGAATAACTTTTAGTGATTGTTAGGAACGTTATTTAAGAAGAATGTCCTAATGTTGTCTGTCTTTTTTCAAAGTAATATTTTGTACGAAGCCGTGGGTAACTAGTCAACAGTATTTACTTTAATGCTATTGAAGGATGTCATAAATATATACGGTTCACTGTGCATTGTTATAAACTGAGTTAAAGTTAGTTATCCTTGTGTAGGCCATACGCTACTTGTTTTAGAGAAGAGTATTCCGATCCGTAATACTGTATTTATAGTTGTTTATTGTTCTAAAGTGTTTACACAATATAAAAGCAATAATAAAGACGAGGCAACACAATTTTGCATACATTTGACGTTTATATTTTATGAATAGCTATATTCTTTGCTAGCAGAATATACACAAACTATAATATAAGAATACTATACTATTATTATTTCCATTATTTAAGTTCAGTTATGAACGTAGTTATTTTAAAAATTAATAATATGGTAGCTACGAATAGTACTCAGCAAATAATTTAAAAGTATTTTTAGAACTATCAAATTTAATAGACGTGTTTAGAATTTTATTTTTAACTTGAACCTAACAAAATAAGTGGCATTGCACATTTAAAAGCTTGTACGGAAATATAACTATTACAAATTTTAAGATAACTAAATCTAATTTTTGTACGAAAATATTGAATTGTTTGTGTTATACGAGTACAGTAATGTAGTACCAAGGAATTGAGCAATCGATTATATTAGTATTTGTAGTAAGGTTGGCTGTGGTAGACCGTGATGTGTGATGTTTGTTATATTAACACCATAGCACTCAATATAGGCCTGTGGCGAAGGTGATATAAACAAATTGTTAGGACCTGATGATTTTAAATATAAACATTTTAAATTTTCTAAATTTATTCTTCGGATCTCTTACGTAGGTCTTGCACTATAGCCAGTAAAAAATGATCACTTACAAATTACTTAGGTTTTTAAAATATTAATACTTATTATTTCGTAGGTGCAATACTGTATTAAGTGTTTCACATTCATCTATGATATCAACTTTTAAATTTTAAAGTATTTAAAGTACAATTGATGTATTTTATATAGTTGTGTTTCTAATCATATATTTATATAGATTTATGTTGAATATACTACTTACGAACTTATGAAACATGTTCATTCTAAACTTTGACCTTTGTATTATGTTTGTATATTTTATATAGTTGTGTTTCTAATCATATGTTTATATGGATTTAATGTTGAATATACAACTAAGAACTTATGAAACATGTTCATTCCAAACTTTGACCTTTGTATTATGTTTGTATATTTTATATAATTGTGTTTCTAATCATATATTTATATGGATTAATGTTGAATATACTATTTAAGAACTTATGAAACATTTTCATTCTAAACTTTGACCTTTGTATTATGTTTGTATATTTTATATAGTTGTGTTTCTAATAATATATTTATATGGATTAATGTTGAATATACTCCTTAAGAACTTATGAAACATGTTCATTCTAAACTGTGACCATTGTATTATGTTTGTATATTTTATATAGTTGTGTTTCTAATCATATATTTATATGGATTAATGTTGAATATACTACTTAAGAACTTATGAAACATGTTCATTCTAAACTTTGAACTTTGTATTATGTTTGTATATTTTATATAGTTGTGTTTCTAATCATATATTTATATGGATTAATGTTGAATATACTACTTAAGAACTTATGAAACATGTTCATTCTAAACTTTGAACTTTGTATTATGTTTGTATATTTTTATATAGTTGTGTTTCTAATCATATATTTATATGGATTAATGTTGAATATACTACTTAAGAACTTATGAAACATGTTCATTCTAAACTTTGACCTTTGTATTATGATTTTATATTTTAATATTTAATTACGTCCGTTTCATGTTTAAGCCCCAAGGAACATAATATAACAGCACTCAGCTCCCTGTTGGTTTAGGGCCATTCTACACGAGCCACAAAAACGCGACCAGTTAGTCGCTCAGTCGCTTGAAAATTTTGCCCATTCTATACGAGCGTGTTGACGCGCCGCGCCTTTGTAGCGCGTATAAACCGGTGAGTAAATCGCGACCCATTCTAGACTAGGGACAAAACGCCTCATATTTGCTATGGATCCCGTACAAGTTTGGGTGTATCGCTGTTCACCAAACGTTATTAATAAGTTTGTTGGCTAAAAAACGTAAAAAAGACGTTGGTGGGTGCACCCGGTTGGTGCTAATCGCCTGACCTTAGGGGTGTTTCATCTTAGCTTTGCAGAACATCGGAGATATCCTGAAAAGTTTTTTCAGTACTACCGGATGTCTGTAGAGACATTTGACGAAGTTTTGGGGTTAATAACTCCATTCATAGCAAGAACAAACACAGTTATGAGAAGAAGTATAAAACCAGCAGAGAGACTTGTAGTGACCTTGAGGTGAGTAAAATTAACAGTGTATTAACTAAAAGGGGCGTTTATGTTCAACCTCCAGTTGGCCATCAAGTAGCCCATTTAATATTTGTTAAAACAAATAGAAATATTTGTAATCTATAGTTTTACATTCACTGGCCTGGGCAATGTATTAATTATACATATTTATTATTTGTAAATTTTTTTTTGTTTTTACTAGTTTTAAAGTATTTTTAGTTAACATGATATTTATTGTACAGGGTGCCCCACATAAGATGGTCTGTCCCCTTATCTCGAAAACTGTAAGATATAGAAAAAAACCTTCTTAAATAAAACGTTTTTTATTTTATCTAAAATTTCATATTATTTAATTACCAATTATACAGAGTGTTCAGTTTGACCACTTTTTGAAAAACTTTCTTTAACAAGTTTTTTTATATCTCTTACAGTTTTCGAGATAGGGCAATAGAACATCTTATGTGGGACACCCTGTACATTGACTTAATAAATGTAAAATGTCAGTTATATTTTCAGACGAACTTAACTATCTAGGTAAGGTACCTACACGTAGACTAGGTTAGTGAAACCAAACAAACTTTAATAAGTATTTTTATTTATTGATTTACATTGAACAAAGAGTATTTTACAATTGTATATAATAAGAAATATTGAAATCGCCACTTTCTTCACTAAATACATTGCCAGCCGTGGGGGTGGCTCCAGCTGAGCTTGACATAGGCGAAGTCGAACACATTGTGGATTATTCTTGGGGATTCTCATTTTGGCGAAGTAGTTCGAAAACAATTTTGATATTTGACCTCTTAGATACATCTATCTAATCTTCAAACATTACTTCTGCTACTTTCACCCAACACTTAGCTTTTACATCCCTATTAGAATATTCCTTACTTTTAATATCATACAGGGGAGGTTGGCCCTCGATTTCACAAATAAATCGTTCAGTGTCAAACATCTTGTTTGCAAAGACACAAAGCACAACAATTATCTTGACTACTAGTAGTGGACTGGTGAAGAACAAATCAGCTCGGCCGGCCAAACGCTTGCTAGTTGCTACATGTAGAATGACACGCCGGTCTCCGGCGCGCGACTTTTACGCAACCTCTTGCGTTCAACACGCCGCGCCGGCACGCCAACGAACGCGTCCACCCGCGACCGCAAAGTTGCCCGTATAGAATGCCCAATTAAAACTCTATGGTTCTGTGACACACGCGTGTCGCTCGCGACCAAACGGTCGCGTTTATGTGGCTCATGTAGAATGGGCCTTAAAGTTTTACAAAGCTCCCTGTTTCCGACAATGGAAGGTTTGTGAAGGAAACTGGATTTTTCCGAACAGTGGAAACTTTCCGTAATAATCAACAATGCAATCCTGACGTAACCGGTTTATTTTTCCACAGCACAATATGCTTTTAGACGCTTTTATACAATGGAGTATTCGTAAAAAGACCCACTACAGCTCCTAATGTACATCAAGCCCTTTCTTTGTAATTGTTGTATAGTACAGAGCTATTGTGGCCTATATTTATATTGAGATTGTGCGCATGGACTAACACGTCTCATTCACGGTTGTCCTGAACTCTGCGTGTCACAACGCTCTCATATGATGTCTTTGTTTTACCCTAGATTGTAGTTACGTGGTATATTTATATTGAGATTGTGCACATGGAGTGACACGTCTCATTCACGGTTGTCCTGAACTCTGCGTGTCACAACGCTCTCATATGATGTCTTTGTTTTACCCTAGATTGTAGTTACGTGGTATATTTATATATTGAGATTGTGCGCATGGACTAACACGTCTCATTCACGGTTGTCCTGAACTCTGCGTGTCACAACGCTCTCATATGATGTCTTTGTTTTACCCTAGATTGTAGTTACGTGGTATATTTATATTGAGATTGTGCGCATGGAGTAACACGTCTCATTCACGGTTGTCCTGAAACTCTGCGTGTCACAAACGCTCTCATATGATGTCTTTGTTTTACCCTAGATTGTAGTTACGTGGTATATTTATATTGAGATTGTGCACATGGAGTGACACGTCTCATTCACGGTTCTCCTGAACTCTGCGTGTCACAACGCTCTCATATGATATCTTTGTTTTGCCCTATATTGTAGTTACGTGGTATATTTATATTGAGATTGTGCGCATGGACTAACACGTCTCATTCACGGTTGTCCTGAACTCTGCGTGTCACAAACGCTCTCTCATATGATGTCTTTGTTTTACCCTAGATTGTAGTTACGTGGTATATTTATATTGAGATTGTGCGCATGGAGTGACACGTCTCATTCACGGTTGTCCTGAACTCTGCGTGTCACAACGCTCTCATATGATATCTTTCTTTTACCCTAGATTGTAGTTACGTGGTATATTTATGTTGAGATTGTGCACATGGAGTGACACGTCTCATTCACGGTTGTCCTGAACTCTGCGTGTCACAACGTTCTCATATGATGTCTTTGTTTTACGCTAGATTGTAGTTACGTGGTATATTTATATTGAGATTGTGCACATGGAGTGACACGTCTCATTCACGGTTGTCCTGAACTCTGGGTGTCACAAACGCTCTCATATGATGTCTTTGATTTACCCTAGATTGTAGTTACGTGGTATATTTATATTGAGATTGTGTGCATGGAGTGACACGTCTCATTCACGGTTGTCCTGAACTCTGGGTGTCACAACGCTCTCATATGATATCTTTGATTTACCCTAGATTGTAGTTACGTGGTATATTTATATTGAGATTGTGCACATGGAGTGACACGTCTCATTCACGGTTGTCCTGAACTCTGGGTGTCACAACGCTCTCATATGATATCTTTGATTTACCCTAGATTGTAGTTACGTGGTATATTTATATTGAGATTGTGCGCATGGAGTAACACGTCTCATTCACGGTTGTCCTGAACTCTGCGTGTCACAACGTTCTCATATGATGTCTTTGTTTTACGCTAGATTGTAGTTACGTGGTATATTTATATTGAGATTGTGCACATGGAGTGACACGTCTCATTCACGGTTGTCCTGAACTCTGGGTGTCACAACGCTCTCATATGATGTCTTTGATTTACCCTAGATTGTAGTTACGTGGTATATTTATATTGAGATTGTGCGCATGGAGTGACACGTCTCATTCACGGTTGTCCTGAACTCTGGGTGTCACAACGCTCTCATATGATATCTTTGATTTACCCTAGATTGTAGTTACGTGGTATATTTATATTGAGATTGTGCACATGGAGTGACACGTCTCATTCACGGTTGTCCTGAACTCTGGGTGTCACAACGCTCTCATATGATATCTTTGATTTACCCTAGATTGTAGTTACGTGGTATATTTATATTGAGATTGTGCGCATGGAGTAACACGTCTCATTCACGGTTGTCCTCAACTCTGCGTGTCACAACGCTCTCATATATGATATCTTTGTTTTACCCTAGATTGTAGTTGCGTGGTATGTTTTTTTCCCATTTGAGGAAAATATTTGATTGAATTAATTATTTATTGTACCAATAAACGATGGTATATGTCAGAAAAATTTAGTATTAATTCTTAAAAGGCTCTTTTATTGCAGCGTCTAGAATTTGAGAATGCCTCAGACTTGACTCCTGGGATTTGGAGTCATGTTCGTCAAAAGAGATCCAAAGAAAATTAAAGACGAAGAAGCTCAAAACGAAGCAGTCACCTAGTTTGAGCTTCTTCGTTGTCTACTTTCTTTGGATTTTACATTTTTTGTGGTCGTAACGCAATTCATGATGTCTTTTGGTTAGGTAATATTAAATTAAAGTTGAGTTAGTTAGGTTAAGTTATTTTTATGTTAGGTCATGACGTTAGTTTTCATTAGGTTAGGTTAGGTGACCATTTTATAGTATTTTAACAATCGTTATATAAGTTCAAAGTAATTGACAACAGAGCAGGAGAGGCTTTAATAAATAAATACTGAGCATAAGTATGTCTACTTCTCACCACATTCCATTATTAGAAAAGTAAATTATCCGGTTTATACTGTATCTTCTTAATAAGTATAATACTAATCGTATTAGTGTCATCTCTTATTTGACTTATCGTACACTAGTTTTGTGGGTATAACGTTAAAGTTAATTTTCACATAAACTTAAATTATAACTTATATGACGTAACAAAGAACCACACTAACATTGCCTCTTCTTCCAAACCACCCACGGAATATTCGCAAATATATATGCTTGGGCAGGAATGTTTTTTTTATTAATATTTGATATTTTATTGATCACTGTTTGATTTTTGGTTTATAACAAAATACGTTAATAGACTTACTTAAAAGAACTTTTTAAAATGTAACACTTTCCCCACTGTATTACTCGTAACAATAAACTTGATGGCCTTTTAGCAATCTCTCTCTGGATCAGACAAAGTGAAGAAAGTTTAGACGACCATTATGCTTTAAGTTTATTACGAGCCATTATGTCTCCGGATTTTTAAAGAAACAAAGTTATAGAGTTTCTTTTTATTTTGTTTAGTTTTTAATTCTCTCTGACATTTTGTTAGCTAATTGCATCGTCTCTAATGATGTACTTTGGAGAAGTTTCCTTTTTTAAATTACAGAAGTTTTTTTTAAAAATATTTTTAATGATGATTATAATATATTAAGTCTTAAAAAGAAGATGTTTTCGTAATTTCTAATTTTTCTCACCAGCTCGAGGCAGCTCTTGTTTATGAAGTATTGGCTATCAAAAGGTGTTTTAAAGGCGCATTTTGACATGGATCGTGTAGCCTCGGAAAGAAGAGTCATTTCCTTAAAAATGTTTTAATAAACGTGCTTATTAATCGACTCATAGTAACAATATGCTCCATTGAAATCTTTGTAGAAGTATGTTTAAAATTTATGTGTTGATGATATCAAAGATGAGAAAGACTACTTTATTTCTAAACTAACAATCTAAGTTATAGAGTTAATTAAAAAAGGTATAAAACAACAGTGAAAGTGAAAACCGAAATTGCCATTGGGATTAGTTCATTAATAATATTTTTAAAATATAATTTATACCTTATTATTAAAAGTAAGGAGTCTTTTTAAGACTTTCTTACAAGTCTATATTTTTCACCTGTTTAAAGAAATCTCAAGTTGGTTTTAGATCAGTTTTGCGTGTTTATCAAACATTGTTCTAACACTTTGTTCATGCACTTAATACGAGATATTACGTAATTTTATATTCTTGATTAATTAACTATCCCTAAAGAATTAAGTTACATAATTGTTGTAATATGTCTTTAAATGTTTCAGAGGATTTAGAAATGTATAGTTTTTACACACTTAGTAAAATTTGTTTACCCTTTTTCAATATAACAATAATACTGAATTTAGAAAATTTTTCCTCTTGCAAACCCTCGATTAATAAAACTTCGTTGATAAACTTTGGGTCGCGAAACATTAAAATTAACTTTTTAAAGGAATATTATGAATCACTTTAAAAGAATTATTTTAAATAAATTTTGGTCTGTAGATTTTTTGGGTTACTGGATTCAAATCCAACCATAAGTGATTTCAAGTAAAAAACATTTTATAAGAATTATTTATTTTAGGTTACTGTTCTTTGTCGAAATAAATCAGTATAAACAAATAATAAACATGACAGAGAACATATATCGAGAATTCAACTACAACATTTACATATATTATTTTCGTAACTCAGGAATGCACTTTTTATATAGTTCTTATCTCAAGATATTTATGTAAAAATGACGTCGACGTTTAATTTGTTCCTAAGTTTCTAAAGCGAGTTTAAATTTATTTTACTAGAACAAACAACAAAGCGATATTATTTCATTTGTTCATCGCCACTCACACATATTCTATTAACTCATTGTTTAATTCTGTTTCTGGTTTTATATATCTAACAAATTTATTCATTTAAACTACTTTATAGCCTAACAAGTCCTGGTTCTTCTACTTTCATGATGAATAAATAACAATATCAGCTTAATAACATTACTAACTATTCTGATTTTCTTTGTAATTTTAAAGATACATTGAAAGACTGAAGAATGAACGCAGACAAATTTTACTCTTTTAAAGTATTTTACAAGCTATTTTATCCGATTTCTTCCACTTATACATAACTAACATTATCAGCCTACAACGCAGTTAAATTGGGTGTGGAATTTGGGTGTTGTACGTACCTTTCTGATGTTTCTGTAATTTAATTATAAATATAAGATACTAAAGAACAAACACAGACAAAAATAAAACAAATGTTTAGGCTCACTTGTCTAATTTAATCTTCTCGTATGATAAATACATAATAACTAACATTATCAGCCTACAACACAGTAAAAATTTTAGAATTTGGGTGTAGTACGTACCTTTCTGATGTTTCTGTAATTTAATTATAAATATGAGATACTGAAGAACAAACACAGACAAAGATAAAACAAATGTTCAGGCTCACTTGTATAATTTCATCTGCTCGTATGATAAATACATAATAACTAACATTATCAGCCTACAACACAGTTAAATTTTAGAATTTGGGTGTAGTACGTACCTTTCTGATGTTTCTGTAATTTAATTATAAATATGAGATACTGAAGAACAAACACAGACAAAAATAAAACAAATGTTCAGGCTCACTTGTATAATTTCATCTGCTCGTATGATAAATACATAATAACTAACATTATCAGCCTACAACGCAGTTAAATTTTAGAATTTGGGTGTAGTACGTACCTTTCTGATGTTTCTGTAATTTAATTATAAATATGAGATACTGAAGAACAAACAGACAAAAATAAAACAAATGTTCAGGCTCACTTGTATAATTTCATCTGCTCGTATGATAAATACATAATAACTAACATTATCAGCCTACAACGCAGTTAAATTTTAGAATTTGGGTGTAGTACGTACCTTTCTGATGTTTCTGTAATTTAATTATAAATATGAGATACTGAAGAACAAACACAGACAAAAATAAAACAAATGTTCAGGCTCACTTGTATAATTTCATCTGCTCGTATGATAAATACATAATAACTAACATTATCAGCCTACAACGCAGTTAAATTTTAGAATTTGGGTATAGTACGTACCTTTCTGATGTTTCTGTAATTTAATTATAAATATGAGATAATGAAGAACAAAACACAGACAAAAATAAAACAAATGTTCAGGCTCACTTGTATAATTTCATCTGCTCGTATGATAAATACATAATAACTAACATTATCAGCCTACAACACAGTTAAATTTTAGAATTTGGGTGTAGTACGTACCTTTCTGATGTTTCTGTAATTTAATTATAAATATGAGATACTGAAGAACAAACACAGACAAAAATAAAACAAATGTTCAGGCTCACTTGTCTAATTTAATCTTCTCGATTGATAAATACATAATAACTAACATTATCAGCCTTAAAACACAGTTAAATTTTAGAATTTGGGTGTTGTACGTACCTTTCTGATGTTTCTGTAATTTAATTATAAATATGAGATACTAAAGAAACAAACACAGACAAAAATAAAACAAATGTTTAGGCTCACTTGTCTAATTTAATCTTCTCGTATGATAAATACATAATAACTAACATTATCAGCCTACAACACAGTAAAATTTTAGAATTTGGGTGTAGTACGTACCTTTCTGATGTTTCTGTAATTTAATTATAAATATGAGATACTGAAGAACAAACACAGACAAAAATAAAACAAATGTTCAGGCTCACTTGTATAATTTCATCTGCTCGTATGATAAATACATAATAACTAACATTATCAGCCTACAACACAGTTAAATTTTAGAATTTGGGTGTAGTACGTACCTTTCTGATGTTTCTGTAATTTAATTATAAATATGAGATACTGAAGAACAAACACAAAAAAAAATAAAACAAATGTTCAGGCTCACTTGTATAATTTCATCTGCTCGTATGATAAATACATAATAACTAACATTATCAGCCTACAACACAGTTAAATTTTAGAATTTGGGTGTAGTACGTACCTTTCTGATGTTTCTGTAATTTAATTATAAATATGAGATACTGAAGAACAAAACACAGACAAAAATAAAACAAATGTTCAGGCTCACTTGTCTAATTTCATCTTCTCGTATGATAAATACATAATAACTAACATTATCAGCCTACAACACAGTTAAATTTTAGAATTTGGGTGTAGTACGTACCTTTCTGATGTTTCTGTAATTTTAATTATAAATATGAGATACTGAAGAACAAACACAGACAAAAATAAAACAAATGTTCAGGCTCACTTGTATAATTTCAATCTGCTCGTATGATAAATACATAATAACTAACTAACATTATCAGCCTACAACACAGTTAAATTTTAGAATTTGGGTGTAGTACGTACCTTTCTGATGTTTCTGTAATTTAATTATAAATATGAGATACTGAAGAACAAACACAGACAAAAATAAAACAAATGTTCAGGCTCACTTGTATAATTTCATCTGCTCGTATGATAAATACATAATAACTAACATTATCAGCCTACAACACAGTTAAAATTTTTTAGAATTTGGGTGTAGTACGTACCTTTCTGATGTTTCTGTAATTTAATTATAAATATGAGATACTGAAGAACAAACACAGACAAAAATAAAACAAATGTTCAGGCTCACTTGTATAATTTCATCTGCTCGTATGATAAATACATAATAACTAACATTATCAGCCTACAACACAGTTAAATTTTAGAATTTGGGTGTAGTACGTACCTTTCTGATGTTTCTGTAATTTAATTATAAATATGAGATACTGAAGAACAAACACAGACAAAAATAAAACAAATGTTCAGGCTCACTTGTCTAATTTCATCTGCTCGTATGATAAATACATAATAACTAACATTATCAGCCTACAACACAGTTAAATTTTAGAATTTGGGTGTAGTACGTACCTTTCTGATGTTTCTGTAATTTAATTATAAATATGAGATACTGAAGAACAAACACAGACAAAAATAAAACAAATGTTCAGGCTCACTTGTATAATTTCATCTGCTCGTATGATAAATACATAATAACTAACATTATCAGCCTACAACGCAGTTAAATTTTAGAATTTGGGTGTAGTACGTACCTTTCTGATGTTTCTGTAATTTAATTATAAATATGAGATACTGAAGAACAAACACAGACAAAAATAAAACAAATGTTCAGGCTCACTTGTATAATTTCATCTGCTCGTATGATAAATACATAATAACTAACATTATCAGCCTACAACACAGTTAAATTTTAGAATTTGGGTGTAGTACGTACCTTTCTGATGTTTCTGTAATTTAATTATAAATATGAGATACTAAAGAACAAACACAGACAAAAATAAAACAAATGTTCAGGCTCACTTGTATAATTCCATCTGCTCGTATGATAAATACATAATAACTAACATTATCAGCCAACAACGCAGTTAAATTTTAGAATTTGGGTATAGTACGTACCTTTCTGATGTTTCTGTAATTTAATTATAAATATGAGATACTGAAGAACAAACACAGACAAAAATAAAACAAATGTTCAGGCTCACTTGTATAATTTCATCTGCTCGTATGATAAATACATAATAACTAACATTATCAGCCTACAACACAGTTAAATTTTAGAATTTGGGTGTAGTACGTACCTTTCTGATGTTTCTGTAATTTAATTATAAATATGAGATACTAAAGAACAAACACAGACAAAAATAAAACAAATGTTCAGGCTCACTTGTCTAATTTAATCTTCTCGTATGATAAATACATAATAACTAACATTATCAGCCTACAACACAGTTAAATTTTAGAATTTGGGTGTATTACGTACCTTTCTGATGTTTCTGTAATCTATATATATAAAAATGAATGTTTGTATGTTTGTCCTTTATGGAATCGTGAACTATTGGACCGATCATGATGAAAATTTGTACGTATATGTATTTTTCCACGGAGAAGGTTTATAAGCTATGCCCATCCCTTTCCCGATTCAGGATTCCGCCCTACTGGTTACAGAAATACCCATAAGAAATGCATTGCAGCAAACATATGTTAACGTCTTTTCAAATTTTTAATCAGCTGTTCTTTGTAAACATATATTACACTTATAGTTTTAAAGCATAGAGTAAGCTTAAGAGAAACGACAAATTTTGTTTAAAACTGTTTTTGCAATCACTGTTAAACATAGACTTTACTATCCAGATAATACAATTCAAATTTGACGTAAAAATTCACCTTTAACTGCAATATTTATTTAATATAAACCATGCTCATGCTTGATCAGAAGAGTAATGCAGATATCATAATTACTATCTTACGTTGGCTACAAATATAAAGAATGTTATAAAATCAACCTTAGTTGTTTTTTTTGACAGAAGTATGGTTTTCAAAACTCCGTGTGTACATATTTTCTCGATCGAGACAACAAAGCAAGCTCAATCGTGGCATCGGAGATATAACTAATTTAATCTAAAATTTATTATAGTAAAAAAAAACTTACTAAGTAATATAAGGACTTCGGTTCTTAAGATTTGCGTGCGAAGCCGTGGGTAACAGCTAGATAGAGGCAGGAATATGGTACATACCTTCATAATACGCCCAAGAGGCTAACGATGGAACGACTATCAATTATCTCAGCAATGTTTAGAATGTTTAGAATGTGATGTTTAGCATTCTTCTAGAATGTGATAGAAAAAGAATAAGTGAATATAGTGTACTGTTTTCAACGGGAAATTGCGTGCGAAGCCGCGGGCAACTTTTGCAAAAAATTATTGAAATGCGCAGCAAAGCGCGCCGGGCCCGCTAGTTTAATTATAAATATGAGATACTGAAGAACATACACAGACAACAATAAAACAAATGTTCAGGCTCACTTGTCTAATTTAATCTTCTCGTATGATAAATACATAATAACTAACATTATCAGCTTTAAAACACAGTTAAATTTTAGAATTTGGGTGTTGTACGTACCTTTCTGATGTTTCTGTAATTTAATTATAAATATGAGATACTAAAGAACAAACACAGACAAAAATAAATCAAATGTTTAGGCTCACTTGTCTAATTTAATCTTCTCGTATGATAAATACATAATAACTAACATTATCAGCCTTACATCACAGTTAAATTTTAGAATTTGGGTGTAGTACGTACCTTTCTGATGTTTCTGTAATTTAATTATAAATATGAGATACTGAAGAACAAACAGACAAAAATAAAACAAATGTTCAGGCTCACTTGTCTAATTTCATCTGCTCGTATGATAAATACATAATAACTAACATTATCAGCCTTAAAACACAGTTAAATTTTAGAATTTGGGTGTAGTACGTACCTTTCTGATGTTTCTGTAATTTAATTATAAATATGAGATACTGAAGAACAAACACAGACAAAAATAAAACAAATGTTCAGGCTCACTTGTATAATTTCATCTGCTCGTATGATAAATACATAATAACTAACATTATCAGCCTACAACGCAGTAAAATTTTAGAATTTGGGTGTAGTACGTACCTTTCTGATGTTTCTGTAATTTAATTATAAATATGAGATACTAAAGAACAAACACAGACAAAAATAAAACAAATGTTCAGGCTCACTTGTATAATTTCATCTGCTCGTATGATAAATACATAATAACTAACATTATCAGCCTACAACACAGTTAAATTTTAGAATTTGGGTGTAGTACGTACCTTTCTGATGTTTCTGTAATTTAATTATAAATATGAGATACTGAAGAACAAACACAGACAAAAATAAAACAAATGTTCAGGCTCACTTGTATAATTTCATCTGCTCGTATGATAAATACATAATAACTAACATTATCAGCCTACAACGCAGTTAAATTTTAGAATTTGGGTGTAGTACGTACCTTTCTGATGTTTCTGTAATTTAATTATAAATATGAGATACTGAAGAACAAACAGACAAAAATAAAACAAATGTTCAGGCTCACTTGTCTAATTTAATCTTCTCGTATGATAAATACATAATAACTAACATTATCAGCCTACAACACAGTTAAATTTTAGAATTTGGGTGTAGTACGTACCTTTCTGATGTTTCTGTAATCTATATATATAAAAATGAATGTTTGTATGTTTGTCCTTTATGGAATCGTGAACTATTGGACCGATCATGATGAAAATTTGTACGTATATGTATTTTTCCACGGAGAAGGTTTATAAGCTATGCCCATCCCTTTCCCGATTCAGGATTCCGCCCCACTGGTTACAGAAATACCCATAAGAAATGCATTGCAGCAAACATATGTTAACGTCTTTTCAAATTTTTAATCAGCTGTTCTTTGTAAACATATATTACACTTATAGTTTTAAAGCATAGAGTAAGCTTAAGAGAAACGACAAATTTTGTTTAAACTGTTTTTGCAATCACTGTTAAACATAGACTTTACTATCCAGATAATACAATTCAAATTTGACGTAAAAATTCACCTTTAACTGCAATATTTATTTAATATAAACCATGCTCATGCTTGATCAGAAGAGTAATGCAGATATCATAATTACTATCTTACGTTGGCTACAAATATAAAGAATGTTATAAAATCAACCTTAGTTGTTTTTTTTGACAGAAGTATGGTTTTCAAAACTCCGTGTGTACATATTCTCTCGATCGAGACAACAAAGCAAGCTCAATCGTGGCATCGGAGATATAACTAATTTAATCTAAAATTTTATTATAGTAAAAAAAAACTTACTAAGTAATATAAGGACTTCGGTTCTTAAGATTTGCGTGCGAAGCCGTGGGTAACAGCTAGATAGAGGCAGGAATATGGTACATACCTTCATAATACGCCCAAGAGGCTCACGATGGAACGACTATCAATTATCTCAGCAATGTTTAGAATGTGATAGAAAAAGAATAAGTGAATATAGTGTACTGTTTTCAACGGGAAATTGCGTGCGAAGCCGCGGGCAACTTTTGCAAAAAATTATTGAAATGCGCAGCAAAGCGCGCCGGGCCCGCTAGTTTAATTATAAAATATGAGATACTGAAGAACAAACACAGACAACAATAAAACAAATGTTCAGGCTCACTTGTCTAATTTAATCTTCTCGTATGATAAATACATAATAACTAACATTATCAGCCTTAAAACACAGTTAAATTTTAGAATTTGGGTGTTGTACGTACCTTTCTGATGTTTCTGTAATTTAATTATAAATATGAGATACTAAAGAACAAACACAGACAAAAATAAAACAAATGTTCAGGCTCACTTGTCTAATTTAATCTTCTCGTATGATAAATACATAATAACTAACATTATCAGCCTACAACACAGTTAAATTTTAGAATTTGGGTGTAGTACGTACCTTTCTGATGTTTCTGTAATTTAATTATAAATATGAGATACTGAAGAACAAACACAGACAAAAATAAAACAAATGTTCAGGCTCACTTGTATAATTTCATCTGCTCGTATGATAAATACATAATAACTAACATTATCAGCCTACAACACAGTTAAATTTTAGAATTTGGGTGTAGTACGTACCTTTCTGATGTTTCTGTAATTTAATTATAAATATGAGATACTGAAGAACAAACACAGACAAAAATAAAACAAATGTTCAGGCTCACTTGTATAATTTCATCTGCTCGTATGATAAATACATAATAACTAACATTATCAGCCTACAACACAGTTAAATTTTAGAATTTGGGTGTAGTACGTACCTTTCTGATGTTTCTGTAATTTAATTATAAATATGAGATACTGAAGAACAAACACAGACAAAAATAAAACAAATGTTCAGGCTCACTTGTCTAATTTCATCTGCTCGTATGATAAATACATAATAACTAACATTATCAGCCTACAACACAGTTAAATTTTAGAATTTGGGTGTAGTACGTACCTTTCTGATGTTTCTGTAATTTTAATTATAAATATGAGATACTGAAGAACAAACACAGACAAAAATAAAACAAATGTTCAGGCTCACTTGTATAATTTCATCTGCTCGTATGATAAATACATAATAACTAACATTATCAGCCTACAACACAGTTAAATTTTAGAATTTGGGTGTAGTACGTACCTTTCTGATGTTTCTGTAATTTAATTATAAATATGAGATACTAAAGAACAAACACAGACAAAAATAAAACAAATGTTCAGGCTCACTTGTCTAATTTCATCTGCTCGTATGATAAATACATAATAACTAACATTATCAGCCTACAACACAGTTAAATTTTAGAATTTGGGTGTAGTACGTACCTTTCTGATGTTTCTGTAATTTAATTATAAATATGAGATACTGAAGAACAAACACAGACAAAAATAAAACAAATGTTCAGGCTCACTTGTATAATTTAATCTTCTCGTATGATAAATACATAATAACTAACATTATCAGCCTACAACACAGTTAAATTTTAGAATTTGGGTGTAGTACGTACCTTTCTGATGTTTCTGTAATTTAATTATAAATATGAGATACTAAAGAACAAACACAGACAAAAATAAAACAAAATGTTCAGGCTCACTTGTATAATTTCATCTGCTCGTATGATAAATACATAATAACTAACATTATCAGCCTACAACACAGTTAAATTTTAGAATTTGGGTGTAGTACGTACCTTTCTGATGTTTCTGTAATTTAATTATAAATATGAGATACTGAAGAACAAACACAGACAAAAATAAAACAAATGTTCAGGCTCACTTGTCTAATTTAATCTTCTCGTATGATAAATACATAATAACTAACATTATCAGCCTACAACACAGTTAAATTTTAGAATTTGGGTGTAGTACGTACCTTTCTGATGTTTCTGTAATTTATTTAATTATAAATATGAGATACTAAAGAACAAACACAGACAAAAATAAAACAAATGTTCAGGCTCACTTGTATAATTTCATCTGCTCGTATGATAAATACATAATAACTAACATTATCAGCCTACAACGCAGTTAAATTTTAGAATTTGGGTGTAGTACGTACCTTTCTGATGTTTCTGTAATTTAATTATAAATATGAGATACTGAAGAACAAACACAGACAAAAATAAAACAAATGTTCAGGCTCACTTGTCTAATTTAATCTTCTCGTATGATAAATACATAATAACTAACATTATCAGCCTACAACACAGTTAAATTTTAGAATTTGGGTGTAGTACGTACCTTTCTGATGTTTCTGTAATTTAATTATAAATATGAGATACTGAAGAACAAACACAGACAAAAATAAAAACAAATGTTCAGGCTCACTTGTATAATTTAATCTTCTCGTATGATAAATACATAATAACTAACATTATCAGCCTACAACACAGTTAAATTTTAGAATTTGGGTGTAGTACGTACCTTTCTGATGTTTCTGTAATTTAATTATAAATATGAGATACTGAAGAACAAACACAGACAAAAATAAAACAAATGTTCAGGCTCACTTGTCTAATTTCATCTGCTCGTATGATAAATACATAATAACTAACATTATCAGCCTACAACGCAGTTAAATTTTAGAATTTGGGTGTAGTACGTACCTTTCTGATGTTTCTGTAATTTAATTATAAATATGAGATACTGAAGAACAAACACAGACAAAAATAAAACAAATGTTCAGGCTCACTTGTATAATTTCATCTGCTCGTATGATAAATACATAATAACTAACATTATCAGCCTTACAACACAGTTAAATTTTAGAATTTGGGTTGTAGTACGTACCTTTCTGATGTTTCTGTAATTTAATTATAAATATGAGATACTGAAGAACAAACACAGACAAAAATAAAACAAATGTTCAGGCTCACTTGTATAATTTCATCTGCTCGTATGATAAATACATAATAACTAACATTATCAGCCTTACAACACAGTTAAATTTTAGAATTTGGGTGTAGTACGTACCTTTCTGATGTTTCTGTAATTTAATTATAAATATGAGATACTGAAGAACAAACAGACAAAAATAAAACAAATGTTCAGGCTCACTTGTCTAATTTCATCTGCTCGTATGATAAATACATAATAACTAACATTATCAGCCTACAACACAGTTAAATTTTAGAATTTGGGTGTAGTACGTACCTTTCTGATGTTTCTGTAATTTAATTATAAATATGAGATACTGAAGAACAAACACAGACAAAAATAAAACAAATGTTCAGGCTCACTTGTATAATTTCATCTGCTCGTATGATAAATACATAATAACTAACATTATCAGCCTACAACACAGTTAAATTTTAGAATTTGGGTGTAGTACGTACCTTTCTGATGTTTCTGTAATTTAATTATAAATATGAGATACTGAAGAACAAACAGACAAAAATAAAACAAATGTTCAGGCTCACTTGTCTAATTTCATCTGCTCGTATGATAAATACATAATAACTAACATTATCAGCCTTACATCACAGTTAAATTTTAGAATTTGGGTGTAGTACGTACCTTTCTGATGTTTCTGTAATTTAATTATAAATATGAGATACTAAAGAACAAACACAGACAAAAATAAAACAAATGTTCAGGCTCACTTGTATAATTTCATCTGCTCGTATGATAAATACATAATAACTAACATTATCAGCCTTACATCACAGTTAAATTTTAGAATTTGGGTGTAGTACGTACCTTTCTGATGTTTCTGTAATTTAATTATAAATATGAGATACTGAAGAACAAACACAGACAAAAATAAAACAAATGTTCAGGCTCACTTGTATAATTTAATCTTCTCGTATGATAAATACATAATAACTAACATTATCAGCCTACAACACAGTTAAATTTTAGAATTTGGGTGTAGTACGTACCTTTCTGATGTTTCTGTAATTTAATTATAAATATGAGATACTAAAGAACAAACACAGACAAAAATAAAACAAATGTTCAGGCTCACTTGTATAATTTCATCTGCTCGTATGATAAATACATAATAACTAACATTATCAGCCTTACAACACAGTTAAATTTTAGAATTTGGGTGTAGTACGTACCTTTCTGATGTTTCTGTAATTTAATTATAAATATGAGATACTGAAGAACAAACACAGACAAAAATAAAACAAATGTTCAGGCTCACTTGTATAATTTAATCTTCTCGTATGATAAATACATAATAACTAACATTATCAGCCTACAACACAGTTAAATTTTAGAATTTGGGTTGTAGTACGTACCTTTCTGATGTTTCTGTAATTTAATTATAAATATGAGATACTAAAGAACAAACACAGACAAAAATAAAACAAATGTTCAGGCTCACTTGTCTAATTTAATCTGCTCGTATGATAAATACATAATAACTAACATTATCAGCCTACAACACAGTTAAAATTTTAGAATTTGGGTGTAGTACGTACCTTTCTGATGTTTCTGTAATTTAATTATAAATATGAGATACTGAAGAACAAACACAGACAAAAATAAAACAAATGTTCAGGCTCACTTGTCTAATTTAATCTTCTCGTATGATAAATACATAATAACTAACATTATCAGCCTTAAAACACAGTTAAATTTTAGAATTTGGGTGTTGTACGTACCTTTCTGATGTTTCTGTAATTTAATTATAAATATGAGATACTAAAGAACAAACACAGACAAAAATAAAACAAATGTTCAGGCTCACTTGTCTAATTTAATCTTCTCGTATGATAAATACATAATAACTAACATTATCAGCCTTAAAACACAGTTAAATTTTAGAATTTGGGTGTTGTACGTACCTTTATGATGTTTCTGTAATTTAATTATAAATATGAGATACTGAAGAACAAACACAGACAAAAATAAAACAAATGTTCAGGCTCACTTGTCTAATTCCATCTGCTCGTATGATAAATACATAATAACTAACATTATCAGCCTTACATCACAGTTAAATTTTAGAATTTGGTTGTAGTACGTACCTTTCTGATGTTTCTGTAATTTAATTTAATATGAGATACTGAAGAACAAACACAGACAAAAATAAAACAAACTTTTTTTAACGTTAGTACTTTGATTAACAAAAAGAATTAGATCAATTTCAATTTACTACTAACTACTATATTTACTAACTGCTATATAATTATATACTTATAAAAAGAAATTACATTTGTTTAGGTTTATGGAGTGACCATACTTTGTTTTGTGACCACTTTCCTTCAGACTGGACAGCAAGAGACTTGCGGCAGCTGAGCGGGCTCTCCTGTCGTATACCGTGCTCAATCATGTGACTTTATAACACGAACAATATGGCATTTGTATCTAGACAGATTGAATAAAATGGTACTCCTTAGTGGATGAAACTTAAACAATTTTGCGACATTCTTACAGCACTGTTCTGGATCCTTGTCAGAGTATTAACACTTTCTAAATTCAAACTATTACAAAAAATTATGTAAATCAAGTGGAGTAATTAATTACAGGCTAGGCTTTTCGTGGTAATTAATTTAACAGGTTCTGGTTAGTGAGTTATCTTGAGAAAAAACACCTTGAACATTTTTCCGGCGGACGGGCGGGTGGTTAGATGTTGGACAGACCGGCGGACGGGCGGCTGGTTACATGTTGGACAGACCGGCGAACGGGCGGCTGGTTAGAAGATGGACAGATCGGTGGACGGACGGGTGGCTGGTTAGATGATGGACATACCGGCGGGTGGTTAGAATATGGACAGACCGGTGGACGGGTTGCTGGCTAGAAGATGGACAGACCGGCGGACGGGCTTGTGGTTAGAAGATGGACAGACCGGTGGACGGGCGGTGGTTACATGTTGGACAGACCGGCGGACGGGCAGGTGGTTAGGTGTTGGACAGACTGGTGGACGGGCGGGTAGTTAGATGATGGACAGACTGACGGACGGACGGGTGGTTAGAAGATAGACAGACCGGCGAACGGGCGGGTGGTTACATGTTGGACAGACCGGCGGACGGGCGGGTGGTTAGATGATGGACAGACTGACGGACGGACGGGTGGTTAGAAGATGGACAGACCGGCGAACGGGCGGGTGGTTACATGTTGGACAGACCGGCGGACGGGCGGGTGGTTAGATGATGGATAGACTGACGGACGGACGGGTAGTTAGAAGATGGACAGACCGGCGAACGGGCGGGTGGTTAGATGATGGAAAGACCGGCGGACGGGTGGCTGGTTAGATGTGGACAGACCGGTGGACGGGCGGGTGGTTAGATGATGGAAAGACCTGCGGACGGACGGACGGTTAGATGATGGACAGACCGGCGGACGGGCGGGTGGTTAGAAGATGGACAGACCGGTGGACGGTGGCTGGTTAGATGATGGACGGAGAACTATACAATCTCAAAGCACTGTCTGAACTTAAACTTACTTTTATATACGTTACATTCCTATATTAGTTCCGAGTGATGACTGAGCAAGTATAGGAGCTTTACTCAATATTGATTAGAACACCTTCTCAAAATCTCCTAATGTGGTCTACGAGTAACTAAAAATAAATCATATGAACAGATTGAAATCCGATATTAGCCTACCTCCAATACAATTTTGTGGCGTCTAAAACACGTTGTTATTATGTTTTATTAAGTTTTTCTTATTTTTTAATTTTTACAGTGACTACATGAAACTTGTCACTAATGTATTTAGATTTTTAATGTTTTAAACACATTTCAATCAGAACAGCACTTAAAAATGTAACAATATTAGAATTCTAGAGTCTTTTAATCTTTATTTTTAAAACTGTAAGATTGTAGGATTATATAGTTAATATTAAGATATTAAGGAAATCTTGGTTGCCCTATCTATAGAGAGCATTTATTTAAAATATATTATTTTATTTTATGGGGAAGAAAATAAAAATAGTACGTTACAAAGTATGTTTAAATGCTGGCCAATAATTATATGCGATGACGTACATTAAAAAGAACATAATGCAATCGGTAGCTTACATCTTACGTTATGAACTTTCTGCAGTACGTGTATCGGTCTGAAGTCTTTATATCAACTGAAAGCGTAAAAAAATGGGCCGATGAAGCAAATTATTCCTCAGTAACTGCAAGTTCAGAGTCAAGTTAAAAACTGCAGCAATACTCTGAAAATCTCTAACGAATCTAATCTCTTTTATAATGTTCGTGGGGTACATCTAAGACTAATCTTTCCTCCTTAAATACTGAAATGAGTTTGCTCAATACCTAATCTACAGGTTTAAGCAGTCGATTTTAAGACAACAGAGTCAAGAAATAATAATCCTGACTGTTCCTTGAATGGCAGTTTGATGTAAACTCCGACTTTCTATCCTACGTCAGCCTCCCAGTCGTTTATCTTTAGTTGGAGAAAATTACGTTTCGCCTCAACATTAAGTTAAATTTCCCAATTTTCATAGAACTGTATTCAATTTAAACGTTACAAAGTGGAGTTTCAAAATATTTCACTCAGAATGAAGACATGTCCGGAGTATTTCCCACCTCTCCTCCTATAACAGAAGATGCTGTACACGAGACAATTCGTGATTTCCAACAACGCTCAGAGATCCTTACTTTGGGGAGTAAATGTTCAGGAATCCTTCCACCTGTCCTCATGTAACAGAATATCCAGTGTACACGAGGCCGTTCTCCTTACCTTGTGGAACGAATGGTAAGGAATCCTTCCACCTGTCTTCCTGTAACAGAAGATCCAGTACACGAGGCCGTTCATGATCTCCAACGCTCAGAGATCCTTACTTTGGGGAACGAATGGTGAGGAATCCTTCCACCTGTCCTCCTGTAACAGAAGATCCAGTACACGAGGCCGTTCGTGATCTCCAACGCTCAGAGATCCTTACTTTGGGGAACGAATGGTGATGAATCCTTCCACCTGTCCTCCTGTAACAGAAGATCCAGTACACGAGGCCGTTCGTGATCTCCAACGCTCAGAGATCCTTACTTTGGGGAACGAATGGTGAGGAATCCTTCCACCTGTCCTCATGTAACAGAAGATCCAGTACACGAGGCCGTTCGTGATCTCCAACGCTCAGAGATCCTTACTTGAAAAACCGACGGCAAGGGATTTCTCTATCCTCAAGAACTGTTAGTTTCTAAAGCAATATGACCCTAATACAACTTTTAATCTTATTACACATATGTCGACGAATTAGGATGGATGGTGTTAAAAGTATATGTAAGGATTCGATCGTTTAAAAGACAGGAAATTCAATTTCTTGTTTATCGTAGACAATATAAAACCGTGTAACATTTCACAGCAACAGGTAAGTGATTGCGCCAATCTTTCTCTCTCCTCCGTGCCATTGTCGTGGATTGACCTCAATTGCACCATTGTCCTGTGTTCGTTGTCCTCTGATTGGTGGACTACTCCTGTATCGCCACCCATTTTTCTGATATTCTGTTTTATTCCTTGCTTTTTAATCCATGAGTTGCACACTGTTAACTTATCATATTATTTTTAAAACGTATAAAAAATATAAATATGATGATTTCAGATAAATTGAAATTTTAGAAATGAGGCACAATCTATGCCTAACGTAATTATTTCTGGTTTAAATAGCTGATATTATCTAAGTGCACCTATTAGTACACAAATAGTTTATTTACATAGGACTTCTAATGAATTTATAAATTTCTTATAGTACCATACGTTACAAAATTATTTTTAATATAAAGCTCAATTCTTGCTTATAGATAAACAGTGCAAGTCTAATATTCATAATAATATCAATCCATGTTCAATATTACTATAGATAGATTGATTGCACATCTTAAACCGTATCTGTAAAGTTTGCACAAAATGTAAAAATTTAATTTTTACAACCTTAGATTTAAAAAACATTCAAATTTATAGAGTGTATATTTTTAGGTAACTAACATTTATATTGTATTTATAGGTTTTGTATTTTGATACAAAACCTAAGTCCTCCAATATGTATGGATACTATGAACAAAGTTCAAATATGTAATGTTATAATCAGCAGATTCGAACAACTATAATTAATACAGGTGGATTTTGTGGCTCATAGACAGTGCAGTTACGTAATGATAGTGGATATTGTTTAGTATTGGGCTTTTTAAAGGCGCATTATATCTCTTATTTACCAACCGATTTCTTAACGTTGGTATCATTGGATTGAGTTAGGTTTGACTATGATCTAGGAACACTACCTGTTAATTTTGGTAGAAAGTTCTGGGACTCCATGTATATAATTTGTATTCCAAACCATAAGTCATTTAATTGTAATATTTGTTGGCTGAACGAAAGCGAAGAACTCGTAGGGGTAGGAAAGTTTTATTTCTGTCTGTCTGTCCTTACGATATCTCAAAATAAAATTTGTCTGCAAATCTCTATAAGCAATATGTTAAAAAAACTGTAGATAATTATTAATGAATAAAATCTGTATATTAATTGTTAATTTTAAAAAATAGTTTGAAAATAGATTTAAGATAAAATTTTATCAATTGTATGAAATATTGCATATTGTTTTGAAGTACTTAAATAATGCATATAGGATAATTTCATTAGATATGTCACAATGTATAAAAGAGAAATCTATGGGAACTGGACAGGGAGCGTTTTACTGCCCGGCAGCTTTACAACTTGGACGTAAAGGGGTGAACGGAAATCTTGCAGCAGGACATAGTTTACATGCAAATGTGCACAAGCGAACATCGCCTGGATATCGTACTCGTACAACACGTTGAATGTGAGGTTCGCAGTAAGAAACTCAACGTACGGCACTGTGGAGCACCACTAAGATTAATTTCATTGTCTAAATATTCGCATGAATAACCACCGAATATGTGTGTGTGTGTGTGTGTGTGTGTGTGTGTGTGTGTGTGTGTGTGTGTGTTCACAGTTCGCAGTAAGAAACTCAACGTACGGCACTGTGGAGCACCACTAAGATTAATTTCATTGTCTAAATATTCGCATGAATAACCACCGAATATGTGTGTGTGTGTGTGTGTGTGTGTGTGTGTGTGTGTGTGTGTGTGTGTTCACAGTTCGCAGTAAGAAACTCAACGTACGGCACTGTGGAGCACCACTAAGATTAATTTCATTGTCTAAATATTCGCATGAATAACCACCGAATATGTGTGTGTGTGTGTGTGTGTGTGTGTGTGTGTGTGTGTGTGTGTGTGTGTGTGTGTTCACAGTTCGCAGTAAGAAACTCAACGTACGGCACTGTGGAGCACCACTAAGATTAATTTCATTGTCTAAATATTTGCATGAATAACCACCGAATATGTGTGTGTGTGTGTGTGTGTGTGTGTGTGTGTGTGTGTGTGTGTGTGTGTGTGTGTGTGTGTTCACAGTTCGCAGTAAGAAACTCAACGTACGGCACTGTGGAGCACCACTAAGATTAATTTCATTGTCTAAATATTTGCATGAATAACCACCGAATATGTGTGTGTGTGTGTGTGTGTGTGTGTGTGTGTGTGTGTGTGTGTGTGTGTGTGTTCACAGTTCGCAGTAAGAAACTCAACGTACGGCACTGTGGAGCACCACTAAGATTAATTTCATTGTCTAAATATTCGCATGAATAACCACCGAATATGTGTGTGTGTGTGTGTGTGTGTGTGTGTGTGTGTGTGTGTGTGTGTGTGTTCACAGTTCGCAGTAAGAAACTCAACGTACGGCACTGTGGAGCACCACTAAGATTAATTTCATTGTCTAAATATTTGCATGAATAACCACCGAATATGTGTGTGTGTGTGTGTGTGTGTGTGTGTGTGTGTGTGTGTGTGTGTGTGTGTGTGTGTGTTCACAGTTCGCAGTAAGAAACTCAACGTACGGCACTGTGGAGCACCACTAAGATTAATTTCATTGTCTAAATATTTGCATGAATAACCACCGAATATGTGTGTGTGTGTGTGTGTGTGTGTGTGTGTGTGTGTGTGTGTGTTCACAGTTCGCAGTAAGAAAACTCAACGTACGGCACTGTGGAGCACCACTAAGATTAATTTCATTGTCTAAATATTCGCATGAATAACCACCGAATATGTGTGTGTGTGTGTGTGTGTGTGTGTGTGTGTGTGTGTGTGTGTGTGTGTTCACAGTTCGCAGTAAGAAACTCAACGTACGGCACTGTGGAGCACCACTAAGATTAATTTCATTGTCTAAATATTCGCATGAATAACCACCGAATATGTGTGTGTGTGTGTGTGTGTGTGTGTGTGTGTGTGTGTGTGTGTGTGTGTGTGTATGTGTGTGTTCACAGTTCGCAGTAAGAAACTCAACGTACGGCACTGTGGAGCACCACTAAGATTAATTTCATTGTCTAAATATTCGCATGAATAACCACCGAATATTGTGTGTGTGTGTGTGTGGTGTGTGTGTGTTTCACAGTTCGCAGTAAGAAACTCAACGTACGGCACTGTGGAGCACCACTAAGATTAATTTCATTGTCTAAAATATTCGCATGAATAACCACCGAATATGTGTGTGTTTGTGGTGTGTGTGTGTGTGTGTGTGTGTGTGTGTGTGTTCACAGTTCGCAGTAAGAAACTCAACGTACGGCACTGTGGAGCACCACTAAGATTAATTTCATTGTCTAAATATTCGCATGAATAACCACCGAATATGTGTGTGTGTGTGTGTGTGTGTGTGTGTGTGTGTGTGTGTGTGTGTGTGTGTTCACAGTTCGCAGTAAGAAACTCAACGTACGGCACTGTGGAGCACCACTAAGATTAATTTCATTGTCTAAATATTCGCATGAATAACCACCGAATATGTGTGTGTGTGTGTGTGTGTGTGTGTGTGTGTTCACAGTTCGCAGTAAGAAACTCAACGTACGGCACTGTGGAGCACCACTAAGATTAATTTCATTGTCTAAATATTCGCATGAATAACCACCGAATATGTGTGTGTGTGTGTGTGTGTGTGTGTGTGTGTGTGTGTGTGTGTATGTGTGTGTTCACAGTTCGCAGTAAGAAACTCAACGTACGGCACTGTGGAGCACCACTAAGATTAATTTCATTGTCTAAATATTCGCATGAATAACCACCGAATATGTGTGTGTGTGTGTGTGTGTGTGTGTGTGTGTGTGTGTGTGTGTGTGTGTGTTCACAGTTCGCAGTAAGAAACTCAACGTACGGCACTGTGGAGCACCACTAAGATTAATTTCATTGTCTAAATATTCGCATGAATAACCACCGAATATGTGTGTGTGTGTGTGTGTGTGTGTGTGTGTGTGTGTGTGTGTGTATGTGTGTGTTCACAGTTCGCAGTAAGAAACTCAACGTACGGCACTGTGGAGCACCACTAAGATTAATTTCATTGTCTAAATATTCGCATGAATAACCACCGAATATGTGTGTGTGTGTGTGTGTGTGTGTGTGTGTGTGTGTGTGTGTGTGTATGTGTGTGTTCACAGTTCGCAGTAAGAAACTCAACGTACGGCACTGTGGAGCACCACTAAGATTAATTTCATTGTCTAAATATTCGCATGAATAACCACCGAATATGTGTGTGTGTGTGTGTGTGTGTGTGTGTGTGTGTGTGTGTGTGTGTGTGTGTGTGTGTGTGTTCACAGTTCGCAGTAAGAAACTCAACGTACGGCACTGTGGAGCACCACTAAGATTAATTTCATTGTCTAAATATTCGCATGAATAACCACCGAATGTGTGTGTGTGTGTGTGTGTGTGTGTGTGTGTGTGTGTGTGTGTGTTTACCTCCCTTTGAAAAGAGGAGAAATTTATTTTAGCCTTAAAAAAATCTAAAAGTGAAATTTCAAATGTCTCGTAGGGTTGAACATTGATATCTCCATCCGTTTTAAATATATAGAGACGTGTCAGGACTTATTATACTCCCTTAGATTTAAGGAGTTATTTGCCCATACGTTTTGCTAGAAACATCGTACATATGGTTTATTGACTTCATTTTGTTTCCTTTAAATGAACATATCAAATGATGTTACAAGATAGATGTTGCAATTTGAAAATTAAAGTAACTCCTTCCACCCCCTTTTAAAAATGTTGGAAATAATTTATCCTTCAAAATGTTCATAAACGCACTTTAGTAGGTATGGTGAAGTTTTTACATTCACATCACTATCCATTTTGAATATATCCAGGCGTATCAAGCCTTATTTACACATTGTATATGTGTGTAATGCTGAAATGTACAATTAAAAAACATTGGCATAAATTTAGTAAAGCCTATGAGTCGAGGACCTGCAAAAAATGTATTTCAGTCCATATCTTACCTCTATCCATTTCGGTATCACAATTTTATGGTAGAACAACTCCTTGCCAAAAAAGTTCTCAATATCTCAATAATGAAATAAACTCAAGGTTTGTAACTTTACAAGCAACCTCAGGGAAGCTAATAGAGTGAAGCACTGCGAGGCGTACTCTTGCCTTGAATATTACACACTTCATTTCACCATAAATACTGATCAGTTAGCCCTATGCGAAGTCTGTAACGTGAAGCACGGTGAGGCGTACTCTTGCCTTGTATATTACACACTTCATTTCACCATAAATACTGATCAGCTAGTTCTATGCGAAGTCTGTAACGTGAAGCATGACGAGGCGTACTCTTGCCTTGAATATTACACACTTCATTTCACCATAAATACTGATCAGTTAGCCCTATGCGAAGTCTGTAACGTGAAGCATGACGAGGCCAACACTTGCCTTGTATATTACACACTTCATTTCACCATAAATACTGATCAGCTAGCCCTATGCGAAGTCTGTAACGTGAAGCATGACGAGGCCTACACTTGCCTTGAATATTACACACTTCATTTCACCATAAATACTGATCAGCTAGCCCTATGCGAAGTCTGTAACGTGAAGCATGACGAGGCGTACTCTTGCCTTGAATATTACACACTTCATTTTACCATAAATACTGATCAGCTAGCCCTATGCGAAGTCTGTAACGTGAAGCATGACGAGGCCTACACTTGCCTTGTATATTACACACTTCATTTCACCATTAATACTGATCAGCTAGCCCTATGCGTAGACTGTAACGTGAAGCATAGTGAGGCGTACTCTGGCATTGTATATTACACACTTCATTTCACCATAAATACTGATCAGCTAGCCTATGCGAAGTCTGTAACGTGAAGCATTGACGAGGCGTACTCTTGCCTTGAATATTACACACTTCATTTTACCATAAATACTGATCAGTTAGCCCTATTCGAAGTCTGTAACGTGAAGAATGACGAGGCCTACACTTGCCTTGTATATTACACACTTCATTTCACCATAAATACTGATCAGCTAGCCCTATGCGTAGACTGTAACGTGAAGCATGACGATGCCTACACTTGCCTTGTATATGTATTTTGCAGTCCGAAAAAGATATGTTAATTAAACAACTTAATTGTAACATTGATGAGTTAAACAGAAAGCACGCAGATTTATCCTCTTTGGTAAATACATTGAAAAATCATCTAAAATCGGCAGAAGCCGGGACGTGGCTAATGAATAGATGGGTAGACGATAGAGTCCTAGACTCATACTTTGAAACATTTGCAAAAGCCTTTTCTAATCTACCTTGTAAAATCTTATTTTTGGGCCCAAATCTTGTTCAGATGGTAAAATTGGGGGCAGAAGATGATGCTAATGCGCTTCTGTCGCAGGTGTCCCTTTCATCTTCGCATTATGTTTTCTGTTGTGTTAGTAACAACGTCGCGACCCTGAAAGACGACTCAGGGACGCACTGGAGTTTGTTATTTGTGGATGTTGCTGAGGGAGCAGCTTATCATTTTGATTCCCTAAACCAGTCAAATAATTTATCTGCTAAGTTAACGGCCTCAAAGTTGGGGGTGGAAAAATGTAACTTTACTGAAATTAGCTGTATGCAACAAAAGAACAGTTTTGAATGCGGTATAAGTGTGCTAGTGAACACTAGACTTGTAACTGAGGGGTTTTGTGCTCGGGGGCCCACGTCTCAATGTTCTTTCATGGACTGGTACAGGAACTTCTTCACGCCGGACTTTACTGCTGACAAGGAGTCTAGTGACAGACTGTCTGATGGTTCTTTGGTGCTACCCCTGCTGAGTTGTGCAAGCCCTAGCAAGGTTGAATCATTGCCTGTAAATAATGTAAATAGAACTGTAGATTTAAGTAAAACACAACCTGAATGTAAAAATAGCCAAAACTATGAGTCATACAATTTAGATCCCAGTGAATGGAATGTTGTCAAACTAAAGCGAAATAAGACTACTAGTCATAAATCCCAAACATACTGTGTAAAAAAGAGGCCTGGGCCGCTATGTAGAAATCGTTATCATGTTTTAGATGGTTCAAATAATATAACATGTGAAAATGATATTAGAGTTATTAAACATGTATCGGGTGTATAGAGAGAAAAACCTAAACAGAAATCGCAGTCTAGAAATAGTTTTAAGCGAATAAAACGACTGAGGGCAAATGTAGAGGGCCTCACCCTATGCATGTTCTGTAATGGGATCAAACGGTGAACACCAACAATTACTTGTAAGTGAGGGTTGTACTCCTGAGCGGTCGCGGGGTACTGATCGGCAGGTTGGCGGTGGGACATTAAAGAATGTCTTGGTCATCGGTGACTCATTGTTGCGATATGCTGGGAATCTCTGCTTGAAAAATGGGGCCACCTTAGATATCAATCCAGGTGCAAAAATTGAGCATATTAAGCAAAAGCTTTTGAAGTATGTGCCAAACCAGCCAAAAATTATTTATATTCATGTTGGCACCAATAATCTTGTTGATGGTTATAACGGACGACCTGGGTACAATGGCGGTTGGGGGAAGCGCGCGGCACTTCATAGCATGGCGGACCTGTTGAGTACCGCAAAAAAAACACTTTCCAATTTCTGACATTATGTTGAGTAGTGTTTTAACTAGGCGAGACATTGCACCACTACCACTTTGTAATTTTAATGAACAGCTAGAATTTATGTGCATTAATTTTAATGTCACTTATGTTGACGCGAACCGCCTGGTGAGGGGGTATCACCTTGCTCGTGATGGTCGTCACTTAAATAGGGCAGGAAATTTCTGGTTCGGGAATTTTATTTTCAGGTGTTTGCACGAGACAAAAACTTTTCCGGGTGGATGTTCGCCGGTTTCCGCAGTTCCTGGCGACTTTAGAGCTGTTCCTGAGGTGTCACAGGCTTCTCTGTTCAGCATAAGGAGTCGGGAAACGGCATCAGAGGGGCGAGTTGTTTTCCAGAGTAGGGCACTTAAATGTGAGATCAATGAACACAGGTTTCCAGGAGCTGTGTGCGGTTATTGATGATTTCAAATTTGACATTCTTGATCTCTCGGAGACGTGGTTGACTCCAGATGTTTCCTCAGATTGTTTCATTGTAGATGGCTACTCTTTATGGCGCAAGGACAGACAGGGCGCTGAGGGTCTCCCGGGAGCCGCTGGTGGAGGAGTGGCACTCCAGGTTGCAAATCATCTGCAAATGACGCAGGTTTATTTGAACAATCTTGATAGTCGCTTAAAATATATCTGTGGCAAGTTTAGTTTGAGAAACAAGAAGCTGTGTGTGTGTGCGTGGTATATAAACCACCCTGTGTTATATATTCCACCCTGAGTTCTATTTTGTATTCTTTGTTTATTGATCAGATGTTGGATGTTGATGATGTTGTTTTGTTGGGTGACCTTAATGTAAATCTTATGGATACTGGTAAGGCCGATTGTAGATTCCTGAAAAACCTGTATGAATCGTTAGGGTTGGTACAACTCATAACAGAGCCCACTCGTGTCACCGAGAGCTCTTCGACATTGATCGACCATATTGTTGTGAATAAAGGTCTAGACATAGTTAAAGTTGGTTTAGTGGATACGTCCAAAATTCTTGATTCAAGACGTAAACAAATTACGGACCACCACCTGGTATATTGTGATATCAGGTATGGCAACTATAGGCCAAAGGAGAAATTTATAACTTATCGAAATTTTTCCAATTTCGATGTGTCTCTTTATGTTTCTTTATTGTCACGTATTGATTGGGATGATATTGAGACAAAGACCTCGGTCGAGGAAGTTAGTCAATTGTTAACTACCTACATTGTCCAACTGCTTGACACCTGCGTACCGTTAACAAGAAAGCGAGTCACCAAGAAGAAAGCCCCATGGCGGAGTGACGAGATAAGAGAGCTCACAAAAGAAAAAAAATATTTCAAACGCAGACTGCATGATAGTGATGTTTCGGCTGCTAGAACATTGTACTGTAAGGCACGAAATAAATTGAACTGCGCCATCAGAAGAGCAAAACGAAATTACTTTTACGACAAGCTGAATTGTAAGGACTCTAAATCATTCTGGGGTGTTTTACGGTCCGGTGGAGTGCTGGAAAATGACCGTAATAATGACGATATAAGATTCTCAGCTGATGACCTCAACAGGTACTTTGCAGGGATGGGTGGTGGAAGCGGGATTAGCCTCGAGAAACTGAATTTCTACAGAAACAATGTTTGTGAGGATCTAGCGCATGGTTTCAATTTTGTGCCAGTTACTGAGGGTGAGATCAAATGCATAATGAATAACATTACGTCAGTGGCTGTGGGGACTGATGGAATATCTATCAGGCTAGTGAAAGCCATGAGCCCATATTGCTTGGGAGCTATTACGCATTTGGTTAACCTGTCCCTTGCTTCTGGGTGTTTTCCATCATGCTGGAAGTTGTCACGCCCATACCCAAAATAAAGAATCCAAGTGTGATTTCCCAATTTAGGCCGATATCGATCCTTCCGGCCATGTCAAAAATCCTTGAGAAGGTAGTGGTGAATCAGTTGACAGCTTTCATTGAGGCTGAAAATATTCTTCCTGTACATCAGTCTGGTTTTAGGAAGTCTTTCAGCACTACCTCCGCCTTGATAAACATTATGGATGAGCTGCATGTAGCGAAAGATAAAGCTTTTGGAAGTATTTTGGTGACGCTTGATTTCTCTGAAGCGTTCGACTCAGTGAATTATGAACTGTTTCTTGCCAAATTAAATTTCTATAGGTTTAATGAAATCGCTATAAAATGGTTTGGCTCATATTTGAGCGGACGGAGTCAGGTGACGAAGGTAAAAGAAAACTGCTCTTCCTCGCTGTCGAAGGATGCAGGGGTTCCTCAAGGGTCATGTTTAGGGCCTGTTATGTTCATTTTATATACTGCTGATCTTGAACTTGCATTGTCCTCGTGTTCACTCTACTCCTATGCGGATGACTCTCAGATGCTTCTAACATATCCCCCTCCAGGTGTCCATGAGGCGATGCAGTGTTTCAATGCTGATCTGCGTAGGGTTAAAGAGTGGTCGGAGGGACATGGCCTAAAGTTGAATGCAGATAAGTGTTCTGTGGTGCATTTTGCTCACCATCGATTAAAGAGACCATGAACAGGAGTATTCTCTCTGTTTCTGTTTAGGGTATTTGTTTGGAGGATCGTGTTTTTGTTAAAGTCCTGGGAGTTATAATTGACAATTAGCTAAACTTTATTAAACATGTTGAATTGTTTTCTCAACGTTCAATGTGTAAATTGAGAGTTTTGAATAGATACAGAGCGTTAATTCCAATGCTTTCAAAGCTGCATATTGTAAATTCTCTGGTATTTCCATCAATATATTACGCCCTTCCAGTGTTTCGTAGCTGCTTAACTCAAGAGGCAAATGTCATCCTTGCACGGATACAGAACAGTGCGCTGAGGTTTGTTTATAATCTAAAAAAATTTGACCACATCTCACCTTATCGCAAAAGAGCAAATTTACACTCTGTTCAAGATATTTGTAGGCTCCAAACTGTGCCAGTGGTGCATAAGGTTTTGGTAACTGGTGAACCCTCTTACCTGAGACGGAAACTAGTGGCGCGAGCGACTCTAAGAGAACGGCACACTCGACAGGACGACAAGCTGCAACTGCCGCGTGTGCGGTTGGAGGCTACAAAAAGGTCCTTCTCGTACTTTGGGCCCCAGGAGTACACTTCAACACATACAGCGTATGTTCATTGCTTCCATAGACTATTGTTCGCAGATTACCTGCATTTTCTTCAAGTCTAGTTTTTATACAACAGTTTATTATTTAATCATTACTAATCTAGCTTGTGTAATAACATTATCTTTCTGGGTAAACGAAGAAGTCTAATTCCGAGGACTTATTTAGACTTAAACACAGGATTGCCGTTCCCGTAAATTATTACAGATAACTTTTTATGGTTCCCTAATTAAATATTTATAGTTTATTTGTCATTTCCTGAGAAGGTGTTAATTTAAATATGTAACAGATTTAAATTAAAACAGTACTTAATAATTTTTATATCAAACAATATTTTTAAAATATTTCAATTAAATTTTGTTAATAATTTAAATTAAGTTTTTGTCTGTTTTATTACGTAAAACTAAATTTGAAGTATTTATGTAAACATTTAATTATTTGCAATACGTTTTATACAGCTGCGTCTCTAAATTCACTTCGTGTAAACTTGAAAGCTGGTTTCCTACGTTAAGCTTTATATATCAATCACGTCAGGATCTATTATAGACACAAAAAATTACTCTAATTTAGGCATTAATGTACCATTTGTTATTGAGTTGTCAAGACATATCATAGAAAATAGAACAACTGTTTATATTTCTGTATATTAGTAAGTTTGTGCATATTAGATTCGTTTACTGCTAAAAATATACAATAAAAAGAGAAGATACTTTCTGTAATAATATCGCTATGTAGGTCACGTTTCACCTGAACAGCTGAACGGCAATATCGGTAATCTTCGCGGTAGTTGTTATTCTACCCGAATACTAAATCTTACATATTACTCGTACTATTTTTGTGCAGATTAACTTCTATAGATTTAGGTGAGTTAAAAGGAAATTGCACCTTGAGAAGTAGTTATTTATTCTTGTCATTTTTAGACGTATACTTTTCAATATTGATACAATAATATTCGAAATATTAAAAAATATTTACTATAACATATCTTAAATATGATTTTATTTTGTTATAATTATGGTTAGTTGTTAAAAAATACTAAATGTACGAATTTATCGGTTTACTAAGGAATACATTAAATATATGTTCATATCTATCAACGTTTTAAAGTATAATGTTATGTGATAACACGATGATACTTGGAATCCCTAAAACATTATACAGTCAATCATTTAAAAATAAATTCATTACAATAAAATGAATCAAAATGAAAATCAAAATTTTGATTTTGAATAAAATGAAGATTACAGTATATGGAGAATCAACTGATTAAATAGGATAATTTAAACCTTATATGTAAACTATTAAAGAAATGCTACAAAAATAGAGCATAGTTCTCATCTACTTTAGGGATATTCATAGATCGCTTTTAAACTAATCATTAAGCAGTTTATTTTAAAATTCCAATTTTATTGATTAAAATAATAATTTTGTGATATCCGCAACACAAGTAAACAATACTGTTAATAAATAAACTAATAACGACAGTGTACATAACGTATATGTATTGCTTGTAAACTTGTGTTAAGATTATAAGCTCCATCACAGATTGGGTTGGATTTAGGAATCTATTTATAATATTACGAGTTGGTAGTAATGTTATTATGTTAGGAGTCTCAAGCTTTTAAAGGAAATTCCTGGAGAAATCTATAATACAGTAAATGGCAACTTAGGGTCATTATACAACAAAAATACCTTAAAATGAAGATATTATAAAAAACTTTGTCTAGGAGATAATCCTTTATACAAATGTTCTATAAAGGATCATCCTATTTGTGAGTATGATTCTTACAGTTTCCTCTGGTGGAAATTGGAATTCTACAAAGGACAGTGTTTTTCTTACGTACATTTGCTAATTTTCAACTACTTCGAAGGCTTTCTGTAAGGGGTTGTATCAGCCTTGAATGTATTTTAAAACATATTTTTGTTATAAACAAATGATGTTTTAGTAGTAGTACTTTTGGTAACATATGACGAGGGCTCACGTCCGAAACCCGTAATCGTTTCAATAATATTCCGGTCATATTCTCAGTTCACTGTATATTTTTGAGCTTCTAAAATTATTAAATTTATCAGACAATATACATCACACCAATCTCTTATGATATATATCTCACCCGATGATGATATTATTCATTTAGTACATCACACACGTAGGTCGCGTAACAGGCTTTACTGAAGTTGATCTCAACATTTAGAGCTCATCTAACTCTCGAGATGTCATGCGGCCAAATAGACAGACGTATATGTGAAAAATAAGATCACAATTAAATATGATTACATCCCCCGGCAGAGAAAAACATTTTTACAGGCTACCTAGTAAGAGGCTTTACTAAAGTTAATCTCAACATATAGAGCTCATCTAACTCTCGAGATGTCATGCGGCCAAATAGACAGACATATATGTGAAAAATAAGATCACAATTAAATATGATTACATCCCCCGGCAGAGAAAAACATTTTTACAGGCTACCTAGTAAGAGGCTTTACTAAAGTTAATCTCAACATATAGAGCTCATCTAACTCTCGAGATGTCATGCGGCCAAATAGACAGACATATATGTGAAAAATAAGATCACAATTAAATATGATTACATCCCCCGGCAGAGAAAAACATTTTTACAGGCTACCTAGTATCAGGCTTTACTAAAGTTAATCTCAACATATAGAGCTCATCTAACTCTCGAGATGTCATGCGGCCAAATAGACAGACATATATGTGAAAAATAAGATCACAATTAAATATGATTACATCCCCCGGCAGAGAAAAACATTTTTACAGGCTACCTAGTAAGAGGCTTTACTAAAGTTAATCTCAACATATAGAGCTCATCTAACTCTCGAGATGTCATGCGGCCAAATAGACAGACATATATGTGAAAAATAAGATCACAATTAAATATGATTACATCCCCCGGCAGAGAAAAACATTTTTACAGGCTACCTAGTAAGAGGCTTTACTAAAGTTAATCTCAACATATAGAGCTCATCTAACTCTCGAGATGTCATGCGGCCAAATAGACAGACATATATGTGAAAAATAAGATCACAATTAAATATGATTACATCCCCCGGCAGAGAAAAACATTTTTACAGGCTACCTAGTATCAGGCTTTACTAAAGTTGATCTCAACATTTAGAGCTCATCTAACTCTCGAGATGTCATGCGGCCAAATAGACAGACATATATGTGAAAAATAAGATCACAATTAAATATGATTACATCCCCCGGCAGAGAAAAACATTTTTACAGGCTACCTAGTAAGAGGCTTTAATTACACCAATTCCATGGTTAAACATGCACTCTCATGGTACCTATCGTTGTCTATGTATACACATAAGACAGTCAGCTGTGCCTTATTTGTCCGCAGCTCAGGAAGGGAAGCTTTCACTCGAAGAGTTAATAAAAAAGTTTAAGAAATAGATGAAGGCCAAAAAAACTAAGAAAATTATTTAACGAGTCCCATGACACGGTGTGAACTGAACAAATTTAGAAACAACAAAACAGCAAATTTTATGAATTAATAAACCTTAAAATTATTGACAACCATGCAAGAAAACAAAGTTTAAATAAGAAGGAATAAAGGCCAATGTCATAGAAATAAAGGAAATTCCTGTGCAGCGAAACGAAGACGTCGTCAGCGTTTGTGAAAGAGGTGGAAAGGAGGTGGTTTGTGAGGATTGTTTCAACAGTGGAGTCTCTCCAACGCAGTTAAATTTATACCAATATTTAAAAATAAGGTCCTAATTTGAACAGCAATAGTCACCACCCCATATCTTTGCTTCGTCCTTCTCAAAGATCTTTGAAAAACTAATAATGTAACAAAAAACCGTTTTAGAAATAAAATCTTTTTTAGTGATAATCAATTTCGGGTTAGATTTGGTATGAATACTGAGAATGCACTATTACAATTGATGACAGATGTGAGTGATGGTTTAATTAGGTTAAATGTGTTATTGGTCTTTTCCTCGATATAAAGAAAGCCTTTGACACAGTGAACCATAACATTTTATTTGACAAATTATATCAATATGGAGTGCGTGGAATTGGAAACGAATGGTTTTAGAGTAACTTGGAAGATAGGAAGCAGTTTCTTGGAGTTAACTCTTTTCTAAATTACTCTCGGATTATAAAGCTCGGTGTATCCCAAGGATCTGTCCTGGGAGCAGTATTATTCATTGTCTACACAAATTACATTGCATCAGCTACAAATACATCGGACAGTGTCACACAACTTAAAATTGTTAAAAAGTTGGAAAATCACATAATTAATAAACTTTGCAACCGGTGTTGAACCAAGACATCCACAGCTATTACTATAATACAAACTGTACAACAATTTTCAACAATGTCTGCAAAACAATCACGCAATAGGGATTGCAACATTCTTTAAATATATTCTTATTAAATACAGACTAAGTATGCAAGTGTGAGCTTTTAGTAGCTATACGAAGAAATATCCAGTCACAGCTGTGGATTTGAAAAATGAGGAAGTAATATTTCAATAAAAGCACTGAGAGCAAAAAGCAGTAAAACGTTTGTCTTGGCTACAAATCTTGGCTAAGACTAATGGACCGTTTCTGTTCAGTGCAGTGAAGTAGTGCACAGTATTGAACAATGTACCTACACTGAGTTAGGAATAAATAAAGGTTTACATAAGGTTGTCTTGTAATAGCAATTGCTTTTTGTTGGATACTTATTTGTAAGTCGTAAAGTAAAATGCTACGTATAATATTGCGGTGGGGTAAGAATATAATTACGTAATGAACACATACTCTGGTTTTGTGTGTTTACAATGTTTACAGTTCCATATTTTCCGTAAAAAACCGTATCTCAGATAGTGATAATACTTTATAACAGAAATGCAATATAACGTTTTTCAAATATTGTTCTATACTTGATAACATACTTAATCAACACAGTATTTTACATATAGAAAACGCACACAATGATTATAAAATTGCAAAATAGAGTAAAGGTCTTACACAATTGTCTATCGTAAATAGTGTCAAATTAAAATTTCCCAAGTATTTTGATACATGAAATAATCTTTATAATTTAAAAATAAAGGTATTCAGGTATACATATTTTTGAAAATGCTCAAACTTTGTTTTATTATTCTGTTAGCATTTTTTATACATGTTTTAACAATCATTTTAAAACAAATATAACGAAAATTCTTGAAATTTAAGTATTTGTACATCACTTTTAGTAAGTAATACAAAATGAAATGTTCAGTGATCTCATCCCAACAAACTGAGATTGACAACTCACAGTAAAATATTAATACACGGAGGCTATTTAAAATGGGTCAACATTGCGATATTTTGAATTATAGGTCTGACACCAAACTTTAAATGAAGTACAACTTTGTTTTAGAGACAATGAAAAATATGAATTTCAAATATTTGATACTGCCACCATGTTTCATTTCAATAAAGACCACCTAAAAATACTTTATTGTATGAAACACTAGGTATTTTATTATTAAATTTTTCTAAACACTAAACTTAACACCTTTTATACACCCCTTAATAATGGGCGCATGAGTGCTCAAAATATTGAGGTTCTTTACGGAATTCAAAATTTAAAAATCACATTTTAATTACTATACGGTTTTGTTTTTAACCTTTTCATTGCTACGTAGTTCTCTACATTTCACTAACAGCAGTAAAAAGGTTATCAATAAATACATTTACACTAACTTTTTAGTATCTTACATACAATCATGGTGGTATACAAGGAGTGAATGTGCAAGCGTACGTACTTACAGCTAAACCTAACGTGAGATGTATACTGTTGCTATTGGTAAACTCGTAGACTATTACATCCGCGATATTACGTGATGTGGATTCATATTTAATGATTAAACAGTCTTGACAGGATAAATTATTTTGTAACCCCTCATAAGTTACAAGTCTTAGTTATTCTACCACCCATATTTCCTAAATTCCGTTGTCTGTCTTAATGCGAAAAATTCAAACTGAATGTTGAAGTAACCTCCAGTTCACCTTCCTCATAATTCAGTATCTGGAATCTGGCTCTGTCAGATACTTCCTCCTCCTGTAGTCTCGAAGCATGTTTGTCTGAAGAGAGCGAAAGAAGTCGACGATGAAAAAACTCACAACGAAAACTCTACAACGTTTCGAAATGAGAGACACCAAGATTAAAGAATATAAAATATAGTGTAACCCAAGTGAATTTGGATTTAATTGCCCCATCAGGTACACAATTATGTTTTATACTTAATATCTAAGCACGATGAATCAACCGCGTTTTCTACACATAAATTATGGTGGAAAGTGTTTATTTATTTTAAATTTTGACTTTAATTACAGTTCACCTTTTTCCTAGTACAGCTTTATATAACGTTAAGTACAGATGCTGCACTAACAGCAAGGTGAACTGATGCTGAACTCAACATTGACGTTGAATCAACCTTCCGCTCCATATATACGAATTTCTAACTTTCTTAGCCATATTGAAGTTGCAATTAATATTAGTAAATATATTTACTGAATTTGTATGGTGAAAATGATAAAAGGAGTGGACTTTAGTTTCTAATCACGTTACTAAAGTATTTTCTTCCAAAAGTACTTTGAGTTCCTAAAAACGGGATCCACTTCGCTGAATTTGAGCTGTTTCTATCTCTATAAATATGTTTCATTTAGACAAAATTAAAATCTAGAACAGAAAATGCAAAAAATATAAATATTGCTGAATATTAATTTTTCACCATTTTCTCTTATTAGAACCTATCTGATTTTATTAATACAATTAATTTATAATCAGAATTTATAATCATAAACGAATATTATAAATTAATAAATCATATTTACAGTATCTTGCCCAAAAACCAATTTTTTAATATGATTATAGTACGGATATATATGATCTGTATTTATTGGTATAAGATAAGGTGTATCATATATAGGTATATGTTTTACTTTATTTCAAAGTTTTATAACTCATTAAGATTTGAAAAAAATACAAATTCTATAATGTTTTAATGAGTTAAAAGGAGTTTTATAAAAATCCTTAAACTTTTAGTTTACGTACCAAACAAATCGTAAATCACACACCCTTGACCAGGTGATTTCAATATTGTACGAATTACATTTTCTAAAGGAATACTTGCTTCAGTCATGATTGACATCGTACAAGGAAGCTTAAAGGGGTTGTACCGTTACTTAATTATTTACAACTTCGACTCTCCAATTCTTATAAGTGCATTATTACGTTATATTAAGGTTTTAGATAATCATACTTAAATTTGATCAGAAATGTGCATACACAAAAAGGAATATTTCATACAATTTAGATATATATATATGTCTTTGTGTGTGTGTGTGTATGTGTATGCGCGCGCGCGTGTGTGTAACTTGTAACTTTCCTTCTTATATATGTAATAAATGTATGCTTTATTCACAATTATAAAATGATTTAACACTAAAAAGTGTAAATTTATAATAAAACTTTAATATTTAGAGGCCACAATCTGGCGCTACACTTGCCTGATATAATTAGTATTCTAGTCCTAGTTATTTAATGTCTATATCAATATTTTATCTCATGTTGACATAGGTATAAAGTAACGTCTTTCATTAAAGCAACTATTTATTTCCTTACATCTCTTCGCATTTTAGGCGAAGGCTTGATAAATATTGAAAAGCACCTATTATATTTACTAAGAATATAATATAAAAACCTATTACTGCCACTTTGGTGGCTGTACGAATAAGAACTCCTTGTAGGTTTCAAGCCTTCAACTACACAATAGAACAGCAGCATGACGAGGAAACATTATTCGTGGAAGATGGTAATGTTGAATAGCCCTTAGCACAAAACCCGTTACGTACATACTGCATTCTTTCGAACATAAGTTTTCAATCTTAGTTTTGTTTATATTAATTATATAATGATAATATGTTGTATATATATACATATATAATATATATTTCTTGTGTTCGTATGTATGTGACTGAACTCCTCCTACGCGACTGGACTGATTTTGTTGAAATTTGTTGTCTGTTTTCAATGGAATTCGAGAATGGTTTAGATTCACAATTTGGCCTACTGGAAAATATTTTTTTTATTAATTTTTCATTTGTAAATAGTTGTTGATTTTGGAGTGTTTTACATTGGATACGTCAGACTGCACTACGACACGTAATAAAAAGGGAACTGATGTTAATAGCTGTTAACACTTTCAGCTGAAGTTCATCAAAGAGGCAAAAACAGTTGTTTTCAGTAGTGTAATGCAGATTGCATAGAAGAAGTTATTGCCTAATATCAAATGTAGATTACACCAATAATCAGTTAACTATCTAATGCAATGAAAATACCATTAAACGCTGTTGTAAAAAACCATGTCATTGTTTTCACATAAGGTAATCGAATTGGGTTAGATCAAAGATAAATGAAAAGAGCCGAAAGAAGACGCTTATGATCGAAGTTAGTTTTCGTAGATACATTTTCTTGATCGGAGCACAAATCAAACTCCTCATTAATACTGGAAATATCTTATATAGTAAATTAATTTTAAACAAAACGAATTTGATTCTTTGTAACCTAATTAGTTTATTCAGGTTCATCCATGTAAATTAATTTTACTGATTAACTTATTAACACCTAGGAAAAAGAAATATGGTACAAACCTTCATAATGCGCCCAAGAGGCTCACGAAGGAACGACTATCAATTAGGAATGTGTAGAATATGATAGAAAAGGGTACGTGAATATAGTGTATTGAATTTGAACAGAAAATTGCGTGCGAAGCCACGAGCAACTGTTAGTATAATATATATATATATATATATATATATATATATATATATATATATATATAATCTGTACAGCTTAAAAGTCATTAGTATTTGCTTTAGTATTCATAGTATATGGGTACAGCTATATTTAGTATCTAACTTATTATGACGCAAAAATAAAGCGTTTAAAATCTCCACCATAGCAAAATATTATGTGCATAAAAAACTTATAGTTTGCTTTTTAATTTGACAAAAAAATTATGTTTATTATAATATCATAATATTAAGGTTTATTTTTTATCTTAAATTTGGACAGCATATAAATTTTCCAACAAACTTATTACAATCAAGCCATTAAAGAGTTCCTCTACAAACCCAGGCGAATTATATATAAATATCTGTATGTATAAATAAGCAGTCTAAAAGAGTCCACTTCCACCAGTTCATGTCCAATTGCAGTATCACACTTGAGTTTTGACTGTTGTTCTGATGAAGAAAATATACATACAGAAGTAGGATTGAGAAACCTACTGCGGACTATGGGAAACATTTATCTTCTATGAGGAATAAATTTGAATTAACAAGTTCATGTAACATTTCAAAGTATTCGTTTATGTTTTTCCTTTCACAAGTCTTGTTGTTTTCAGGTCTATAGTGTGTAATATAATGGATCGTTGAGGCGTGGTAGTGTTCTCTTATCTGGTTTTCTTTAAGCCAATGTTAAAATGCCCAAATCACAATATTCTAAGAAAGCCTTAAAGTTTCGAGTACCTTAAGTATGACATTAACGGATTTCACCATTAGAGGTTTTGAAATGGTATTTAAAATGCATTATATATTTTACACCATCATTGGGTCTATGTGGAATAAAAGTTAGACATTAATGTTATTTTTTCTCTCTGCATTACTACTGTTCAAAGACTAAAATTCTAAACAAATTTCATTACCCCTTTTAAAAACTCACATTAAAAGAATCAACTGGTACTTAGTGTTAGTTAAATTTAGATTATAAAGCGTAACTAAAAACTTTTACCAAATTTAAATTATTCCATGTAGCGTTTAGATCTTTCTCTTCATATAAAACATTCCTGGGATTTTAGCAACTATTTTGCTAACATAATTAGCTGAATGGGTCTTGCCGTTCTCAAAACTAGCGCAAAGGATCACCAACAAAACACAGTGACCCTATTGTATTCTCCTCACGTGACACAAATGTAAGCCTCTTAGAAGTCAATAACACGTAGCCGTTTCGGTAGGTCTGTTAACAGTTACTCAACAACGGTGAATGTAGGTTAACTGTTTCTCCACTATTAGGTACAGAAGCTGGTATTCACGTTATGGGCAGTTAAGATGGGAATGACTAATTTCGGATTATTATTAAGTGTTTCAATATATTTTACTTCATAAAAAGAACCTGTTAATAATTTCAAAAGGTATATAACGAGGAATTGTTGAAAAGAATAATTATAATAAAAAATAGTAAATATGAGAATCTGTTTGTAGACTATTGCTTCCATATCCAATGATGTAATCAAAATTTCATTGTATAAACAGGATAATACCGCTTTTTATTTAACGTTGCGGACATCCGATGACCGGATATATAAAGTTAGTTCATACGCCAACCGTACTACCCCATGTAAAATTTCCATTAGGTATTTACATTTTCTGTTAATTATGCATTATATTTAAATCTATAGTTTTTTTTATTAATAAAAACACTTTGAAATTTTAGTATTACAATTTCAAAACCCACCAAATATGTATAATTTATTAATACTACTAATCATAGAAACTAATCCTATGGATTGTCAGTTGCCTACACATTTTCCAATCAATTATGATTTTGATTGGACGTCCTTATATCCGGGAATGGTAGTATAATATTTTCATTCAAATATTATGAGTTAAAATTTTAAGGATGGTATGGCAGGATGCAAGGATGCAGGTATAAATATTGGAATATTAGTGGGTATCTTATTCGACTCCCAAAAATAAATATTATTTACACTAAATTCTCGAATTCTGGAAATAATATCATTGTGCGATTTCCTGTCTGGCCAGTTATTTTCGTTTGCCCGACAAAAACCCTGACAAGTTACTATTAACTTGGACTAAAATTTACGCTAATGTAGGAAATTCTTTCTCCGGATGACCCTGGAATAACGATTTGGGTTATCGGTTCCAAAGCCCTGCATATAATTCAAGGATTATATTGTAATTGATTAAATTGTAATCAACTCTCCAAGTCGGTATACAAATGTTATTTGATTATTAATGCCTGAGCAATGCTTACCAGTGAACTACTATATCTACGACAGTAAATATTATTTCAGTGTTTTAAAATAAAACTCTGATTTCAAACTCAATAAAAATACTTTGTAAACGTAATATTAAAACATCACTTTGTAAAATTTTCAATCATTACATCAACAATCAAATTTGGAACAAATTTCCTTATTCAGACAATTTATTTCTCAAGCATATTAAGATTCAAATCGAACTAATTAAATGCTTTCTTCTCAATATCAAACGAAATAGATCCTAAAAATAAAAACTGTAAAAATTAAAAATCTTTAAATCTAAAATTTACATTACATTGCATTTTCTTATGTTCTTAGAATAAAATATTAATTTAAAATTAGAATAAATTAATTCTCAAAGTTCTATTGTGCACTTTGCACTTAATCTAAAACTGTGGGATTTTGTCCATTTTCCGTTATCTTTCAACTAATTTTTTAAATTCATATTTAAATTACTACAAAATGACATCTTATTAATGTTCAAAATTACACAAATTAGTCACAAAGAATTGAAATCTTAACTTTTATAAAGATTAAGCAATATAATAATTATATTAATCCTTTGTTCTAACATGAAAACAAACGTATACTACATGAAGTATTCCTTTCTTCTATCCGCCTTCCTGTGTATTGGATTACTTTATTAAATCTGTAATCTAGTCTTTTGTACCTTCGTGAATTTCTGTATAACAATAAAATTCCTTGGATTAGGAAACAAGCCAAAAAAACTATTTAGCGCGATCCGAAAAAAAAATTAGTTCTCACCTAAAATAACTTGCGGAAATGTTGACATACACGGAACGTACTGAAAGATTCGTGTACACTTACATCAGGAAACAAGCGAAAATGTGACAAACACGGAACGGACTGGCAGATTCATGCACACTTACATCAGGAAAAAAGCTGAAATTGTGACACACACGGAACGTACTGACAGATACGTGCACACTTACATCAGGCAACAAGCAGAAATTGTGACACACACGGAACGTACTGACAGATACGTGCACACTTACATCAGGCAACAAGCAGAAATTGTGACACACACGGAACGTACTGACAGATACGTGCACACTTACATCAGGCAACAAGCAGAAATTGTGACACACTCGGAACGGATTGACAGATTCGCGGGCTCTTACAACAGGAAAACAAGCGAAAAATGTGACACACACGGATCGGACTGACAGATTCACGCACTCATACAACAGGAAAGCAAGCGGAAAATGTGACATGAACACTTACAACAGGAAAACAAGCGAGAAATGTGACACACAAGGAAAGGACAGACAGATTCGTGCACTCTTACTTCAGGAAACAAGTGGAAATTGTGACACACGGAACGGATTGACAGATTCGCTCACTCTTACAACCGGAAAACAATCGAAGCTTGTGATACACTCGGAACGAAATGACAGATTCGCGCACTCTTACAAAAGAGAAACAAGCGGAAAATGTGACATACACAGAACAGACTGACAGATACGTGCACACTTACATCAGGAAATTGTGACACACGCGGAACGTACTGACAGATTCGTGGACACTTACATCAGGAAACAAGCGGAAATTGTGACACACACGGAACGTACTGACAGATTCGTGCACACTTACATCAGGAAATTGTGACACACGCGGAACGTACTGACAGATTCGTGGACACTTACATCAGGAAACAAGCGGAAATTGTGACACACGCCGAACGGACTGACAGATTCGCGCACTCTTACAACAGGAAAACAAGCTGAAATTGTGACACACACGGAACGGACAGACAGATTCGCGCACTCATACAACAGTAAAACAAACGGAAAATGTGATACACACGGAACGGACTGACAGTTTTGTGTCTTCTTACAACAGGAAAACAAGCGAAAAATGTGACACACACGGATCGGACTGACAGATTCACGCACTCATACAACAGGAAAGCAAGCGGAAAATGTGACATGAACACTTACAACAGGAAAACAAGCGAGAAATGTGACACACAAGGAAAGGACAGACAGATTCGTGCACTCTTACTTCAGGAAACAAGTGGAAATTGTGACACACGGAACGGATTGACAGATTCGCTCACTCTTACAACCGGAAAACAATCGAAGCTTGTGATACACTCGGAACGAAATGACAGATTCGCGCACTCTTACAAAAGAGAAACAAGCGGAAAATGTGACATACACAGAACAGACTGACAGATACGTGCACACTTACATCAGGAAATTGTGACACACGCGGAACGTACTGACAGATTCGTGGACACTTACATCAGGAAACAAGCGGAAATTGTGACACACACGGAACGTACTGACAGATTCGTGCACACTTACATCAGGAAATTGTGACACACGCGGAACGTACTGACAGATTCGTGGACACTTACATCAGGAAACAAGCGGAAATTGTGACACACGCCGAACGGACTGACAGATTCGCGCACTCTTACAACAGGAAAACAAGCTGAAATTGTGACACACACGGAACGGACAGACAGATTCGCGCACTCATACAACAGTAAAACAAACGGAAAATGTGATACACACGGAACGGACTGACAGTTTTGTGTCTTCTTACAACAGGAAAACAAGCGGAAAATGTGATACGCAGGGAACGGACTGTCAGATTCGTGCACTCTTACAACAGGAAAACGAGCGGAAATCGATAAACGCTGGTTTAAATATGCCCGTCCCCATAGTTATTTATGTCATACGTGAGCTAAATCATCCAGGACGATTATTAGGAATTCAGCGAGCTTTCTAGATTTGAATCAAACAAATCTTTGTAAAATTAGGGCGAAAGAACCTGTATAACAAAAGGCTCGACTCAGAATTTAACTCATCCTCAAATAACACTAGCAGACTTACCATTCAATATCGTTACCTACAGTCTGACAACCTAATTAATACAAAAAACTCATTTTTATATATTTCCATACAATGAAATCTATACAATTTTAAGAATTTAAATCAATGGTAGAAGATAAATATTGTAGTATTCGAGGTGAAAGTGAGCGAATGCAAAATTTGATTGTAGTCCTTACAACTTTAGTTACACGACGTCGTGGCTTCTCTGTGAATCAAACACTAAATCGACCGGCTAAAATAATTAGTAACAATAAGACGGGAAAATCTTTTATTCGAATGGTGAACTAATTTGTGTTGCAATTAACACTCATGATACATGGGGTAAAGTGAAGGTAGGAGTTAAAACTTATTATTAACTGTAATAATAGAAACGTATCAATTGTAAACCACAAAGAGTGACGTATGGATAAATGAGATAAGTTGTATGGTTATAAAATATATTTTTATATCCACCCATTAATAATTTACAAATATATTAACACTTTCACTGATGTACTAAAATAAGTAATGCTTATGTATCGCTTATCAATCTGATTTACTTAAAATATTAATTACGTTTAATATATATTTTTCCATAAACAAAAAGAGCATCGTAGGGAAATATGAGAAATCTCACGTCTCGGTACCTCCATTGAGGGCGGATCAAGACAGATGCCCTCGCCCTCGCCCTCACCCTGACACTCCTGACATCTATCGGGTGAATCTGATACCACGATCAATCTTCCTACTTCACACCGAACCCGTCCCTAGGCTCAGCTTACACGTCGAGTTTTTCTGCAGTCTATCGACGTTAATTTTACGTATTTGTTTATTTTTTTACCGCTATACGATCTGCAATATAACTGGAGCTATGTTCACTTGTACTTAATTACATAACTATGAATTCTTGACAAAAACGTAATATGTGCAATGATTCATCTTTTAACAGGTCTCATTAGAATACGTTCTTTATGCATCTTAAGTAACGTAAGTAAGAGTCAATCACTAATCTAGTAACTACTATTTAGACATGACACATTAGCCTGAAATCTAATATAATATAAATATATATTACCCTAACTCTATTACTTTATTTTATATATAGTTAAAATATACATGGTTTGCGCGCGCGCGCGTGTGTACTGTAGGTGGGTGTTTGTATATTGTGTACTCGCTTTTTGATGCAACATTAGTATAAAATATAGATGTCCAATATCCGAAGGGCTGACTGTTATTGGAAATTTCAAATTTACACGTATGCTTTTCCACGGATCTCTATCTGTTTTGTGTTACTAAAATGTTATGGTCCGAAAACACAGAAACACACGTAATAGTATAGATAAAACACTTTCAACATTATCATTAGCGTAAACTTATACAATTTTGCAATTGTTTGCTCAATATCGTCATCTTATTGTACAAAAATCTAGATTTAAGCCTAAGGATTTTGTAACGTTTGTTGTAACGATTTTCCACAATTTATACAATAGACTAAACTGAGTCAGCGCGAGCGTTAGGATCGGAGTGCCACCGACTGTATGCCGTGGTGAGGAAGACAGACACACCTACTTTGGAGTGAGGGCTGAGATTCATTAATCATGCTCACTGTTTGGCTGCTCGAGTAAGTCAAACGACACATGTCATGATGAAAGTTAGACTTGTACTTGACAGGCGTAAACTAAGACAGATTATATATTACCAGAATCAGCATTATTAGGTACATCTGCAGCTGCAACTGATAGACTTATATTAATCGGAAAGAATTATTTTTAAATAATAATTAGAGTGACACGCAGAATAATATGTATGTTTTGTGTTGGAAAATAGCTGGATCAATGACATGTTGACTAGGCCCAGTATAGATGCCATAATAAGGTCTCCCGTTTGGCTATTGTGCCTAGTGGCGGATGAAGGAGCTACTTTAGATTCATTATACATACTTACAGAAAAATGCGAGACCTGTATTATTCAACTAGGCGATGGAATTGTGGGAGGGAAAATACCATGTTAAAGTCCGTTGTTTGGCTATGCACAAGTATGTGCCTAGAGGCGGATGAAGGAGCTACTTTAGATTCATTATACATACTTACAGAAAAATGCAAGACCTGTATTATTCAACTAGGCGATGGAATTCTGGGAGGGAAAATACCATGTTAAAGTCAGTTGTTTGGCTATGCACAAGTATGTGCCTAGTGGCGGATGAAGGAGCTACTTTAGATTCATTATACATACTTACAGAAAAATGCAAGACCTGTATTATTCAACTAGGCGATGGAATTCTTGGAGGGAAAATACCATGTTAAAGTCAGTTGTTTGGCTATGCACAAGTATGTGCCTAGTGGCGGATGGAGGAGTTCCCTTAGATTCATTATACACACATACAAGAGAATTCAGGACCTGAATTATTCAACTAGGCGATGAAATTCTGGGAGTGAAGATACCATATTAAAGTCAGTTGTTTGGCTATGCACAAGTATGTGCCTAGTCGCGGATGAAGGAGCTACTTTAGATTCATTATACATACTTAAAGAAAAATTCAAGACCTGTATTATTCAACTAGGCGATGAAATTCTGGGAGTGAAGATACTATATTAAAGTCAGTTGTTTGGCTATGCACAAGTATGTGCCTAGTGGCGGATGAAGGAGCTACTTTAGATTCATTATACATACTTACAGAAAAATTCAAGACCTGTATTATTCAACTAGGCGATGAAATTCTGGGAGTGAAGATACCATATTAAAGTCAGTTGTTTGTCTATGAACAAGTATGTGCCTAGTGGCGGATGAAGGAGCTACTTTAGATTCATTATACATACTTACAGAAAAATTCAAGACCTGTATTATTCAACTAGGCGATGGAATTGTGGGAGGGAAAATACCATGTTAAAGTCCGTTGTTTGGCTATGCACAAGTATGTGCCTAGAGGCGGATGAAGGAGCTACTTTAGATTCATTATACATATTTACAGAAAAATGCAAGACCTGTATTATTCAACTAGGCGATGGAATTCTGGGAGGGAAAATACCATGTTAAAGTCAGTTGTTTGGCTATGCACAAGTATGTGCCTAGTGGCGGATGAAGGAGCTACTTTAGATTCATTATACATACTTACAGAAAAATGCAAGACCTGTATTATTCAACTAGGCGATGGAATTCTGGGAGGGAAAATACCATGTTAAAGTCAGTTGTTTGGCTATGCACAAGTATGTGCCTAGTGGCGGATGGAGGAGTTCCCTTAGATTCATTATACACACATACAAGAGAATTCAGGACCTGTATTATTCAACTAGGCCATGAAATTCTGGGAGGGAAAATACCATATTAAAGTCAGTTGTTTGGCTATGCACAAGTATGTGCCTAGTGGCGGATGAAGGAGCTACTTTAGATTCATTATACATACTTACAGAAAAATGCAAGACCTGTATTATTCAACTAGGCGATGAAATTCTGGGAGTGAAGATACCATATTAAAGTCAGTTGTTTAGCTATGCACAAGTATGTGCCTAGTGGCGGATGGAGGAGCTACTTTAGATTCATTATACATACTTACAGAAAAATTCAAGACCTGTATTATTCAACTAGGCGATGAAATTCTGGGAGTGAAGATACCATATTAAAGTCAGTTGTTTAGCTATGCACAAGTATGTGCCTAGTGGCGGATGGAGGAGCTACTTTAGATTCATTATACATACTTACAGAAAAATTCAAGACCTGTATTATTCAACTAGGCGATGAAATTCTGGGAGTGAAGATACCATATTAAAGTCAGTTGTTTGGCTATGCACAAGTATGTGCCTAGTAGCGGATGAAGGAGCTACTTTAGATTCATTATACATACTTACAGAAAAATGCAAGACCTGTATTATTCAACTAGGCGATGAAATTCTGGGAGTGAAGATACCATATTAAAGTCAGTTGTTTGGCTATGAACAAGTATGTGCCTAGTGGCGGATGGAGGAGTTCCCTTAGATTCATTATACATACATACAAGAGAATTCAGGACCTGAATTATTCAACTAGGCGATGGAATTCTGGGAGGGAAAATACCATGTTAAAGTCAGTTGTTTGACTATGCACAAGTATGTGCCTAGTGGCGCATGGAGGAGTTACCTTAGATTCATTATACATACATACAGGTGAATGCAGGACCTGTATTAATCAACTCGGCGATGGAATTCTGGAAGTTAAGATTCCATCATAAGCTCATATGTAAAGTAATGCACAATTAGTGAGTGAGTAGCTTAGATAGATTCACCGTACATACCTACAGAAAAAGGGGCAAGACATGGACACGTGAAATCCATGGCGGCATACTGCTATTGCTGATAACTAAATTTCTCAAAACATTGAAAATGTATGCTAAAAAATGTTTTTATAGTATAGTATGATCGAAAATAAAAACTCTTCTTTAATGTAATAAAACAATTGTTCCGATGGTACATCAGTTTTGAAGACATAAATTGCCTCAAATAGCCCTTTTGTGCTTGACAACTCTCCAGGATATTCCGTTGAAGAACTCAAATACAAACATGGTGACATTTTCACTTTATCCTTGTCCTCAAATATAACTCCGTTATTCCAACCTATGGACAAAAATTTCATTCATACATTTAAAGATGTTACAGGAAAAGCCTACTATTTTACACTGTTTTATCAAAAAAGAAGAGTGTAGTTACAGTTTGAAGGAAAGTAACTTGAAAGGTGTTGTTTTTAACTTGCCAAACGCGTAGGATAAATCTTCCTACGTAACAAATGTATTGTACATTGGCAAAGTTATAGCCTCTAGATTTATTGCAGACTTATAACAAGAAGGCTGAAAGTTATTTACTAGTGTACTTCACTCTCTAGAATGAAACATAAAAGGATACTTCATATCGGTTTTTTATTATAAAAGCAAGGAGTATCTCAAATATACATGTCGCTGAACAAGTTTCACTGAAGTTGTATGGATAATTTAAGTTCACAGCTCCTGCCATTTTAGAGATGTACCACGAACATACGGAACATCATCCAGAATAGTTCAGCGATGCGCTTCAATGATGCTCCCGTGGATAGCCATGAACCCATATCGAAACCATTCTTATCTATTTATAAATTAATCATCATTAAAAACATAATCTGCAAATAAAACTTTTCTTGAGGTATCTTGTGGATACTTGAGTTCATTTGTTACAATTGCACGTGATAACTAGCCTACGATTGTAATAAGTGTATACAAATCTGTTCGTTGTATGGTTTTCTCGCAGCGATAATGATTACCCGAAGACCAATACACGTTTCATACATAGAAATGATACCTTATGAAAAACTTCAAGTCTGCGGGTTCGTTATTTTGTACCGTTATTATAGTACATATTATTTATAAAGTTTGGAGCTAATTTTCTATAAATCAGAACAACTTTTCGGAAATACTTAATTTATTCCGAATTTTAAATTTCACTCAAAATTTAACAAAGTTTTACAAAATCTTGATTTGAATTTCTTCAAAATTTCTCTAAATCGGTCAAATCTAATTTAGATTCTGATCAAAATTTAAAATGAAACTAAAAAGGTATACTTCACCAAAAAGGTTTAAATTAACAAAATAAAATAAAAAATTCTCTTCTCAAAATATTCAAAATAAAAATTACCCAATGCTTGATGTAAACTTTAGGATCAAAATCTAATTTACATTACTTCAAAAGTTGAATTATTAATTATCAGACTCTGTTATATGGCAAGATTTAAAAATTTTAACACAACAGTATAAAACCAAAGATGTTAAACTAAACGCTGGGACTTACTACTTTGAAGACTATGGAGGCTGAAAAACTATTACACACTAAAGGAAAAAAAAGAAATTTAAAACTTGACTTAAAACACACCGGGTAAAAATTAACTATATATCCCAAATGTATAGGAATAGAGGAAGTACTATGGCTTCTGAACTGCACGTGTAGACGCTCTGCACTCGACTTGAAGACTACCCCTCCCTCTTCAAACCAACCGGCTCGGGAACCTATCACCGTTGACATCTCTAACAGCTGGAGAGGTCAAACCAACAAAATAATGAGCTATGTGAAGCTGGCGGCACCCATTAACCAAAATACACCCAAAACTAGTGGAATCGTTTGTTTAGCGTTTGTTTAGGTTTGTTTAGCTATTTTCAGCGTTTGTTTGGCATTAATGTGCGAAATATGCAAAAATCAGTGGGTGCCGCTAGCTTCACACCAGCGGCACCCATTAAGGGGGGGTAGTACACCGTTAAATGTCAAAAATTTCATTATTTATTTTTTTCATTATAATTGTTTACTAGTTTGTTCTGATCAATACAGTAAAAAAAATTATGATGATATCTTCATTTTTAGCTGAATTGTGACAAAAAAACGAAATCAATACATGAAGCTTTTTTGTACAAAATCCAAATCTTGTACACTCCTCTTGTTTTTAGATTTCGTTTTCATACAGTATTCATTGATAGTAGGTAGTGTTTTTTGCTTTACAATCTGTGATTTGTTTTCTTATTTCTATTTTACAGGCCTATAGCTTTGGTTCAATGTATTGTTTGTTTACATTACTTGAGTGAAGATTAGTGTCAACATTTACGTTTTCAGTGTCAAGTAATCGAAAATAGATTGACAGACTCTGTGATTGACCAACTAGGTGTGTACTTTGGTAATGCTATTAGAGCCAATCCCAATGACTTTGTATCAATGAGAAAGGCTGCTTGGGCAGTATGGAACCACAAGGCCAGTTCGGATGAGAAACCACTTCACCATTTTTATCCGACTGGCCCAGAATCTTGGTGTAAGTACCAGCAGGCTATATATAATGACTCAATAACAACTTTTAAACATAAAAACACAATACCATACCCTATAATGGATTCCATTAAACCAATATTCGTAGATCTGACAAAGCCTGAACTTTTAAGAAGATGTTTAAAAGGAAAGACCCAAAACGCTAACGAGTCATACAACAATGTGCTTTGGAACATCTGCCCTAAAAAAGGTTTTGCTGGAAGAACAGTTTTAAATATTGCAGCACATGAAGCATCTTTGATTTATAATGAACGGAATTTAGGTAGGTTAAAGGTTCTTCCTCATTTATCCATGACTCCGGGGACTTTCTGTGAAGAATTGTTGAGAAATTTTGATGAGACCCGTGTGCGCGCATTGCTAAAGAAAGTTGAAAATCAAAGTTTGGAAGCCAGAAGAGCCAGAAGGAGATTGAGACTAGACCAGCAATGGAGATTTTAAGAAGTAGAAGGTGTAACATATGCATTAGGGTCTTTTTAATGTAAGATAAAACATCGTTTTTTTTAATATTTTAACTTTAACGGTGGTTTTCCGAAAGTTACTTTTTTTGCCTACTATTTACATGATTTCTCAAAAAAGTATTCAAGATATCCTTACCAAATTTTCAGGGGATGTTTATAACATCATTAGCTATAGCATGAACTAGGATTACCAGAAATGAATCAATATAACTCAATTTATTAAGGTAAATAAATGTTTTTTTTTTAATAAATTATGTTTATTTTGTAATTTTATTAGATTTTTTTATTATTTATTTTAACATTAGACCAATATCCTTAGTTCATGCCATAGCCCTAGGTCTAACAAACAGAATGATACCAAATTTATGTGTGAAACTTTAATTTGAGCGTTACAATTATGTAAATAAGTAAGCAACGTAAAAAAAAAACAAAAAAATGTATAACTCAGTAATAGAAAAAAATATTTTATTAAAACAAATTTTCAAATAAACTGATGTATATATCTAACTTACCCACAAAATTTCATATGTGTAGGTATATCAGTAGTTGCACAAGAAATAAATTTGTAAATGCAAGCGGAAAGGTGTTACTACCCCCCTTAACGAAAATACGCCAAAAACTAATGGAATCGTTTGTTTGACGTTTGTTTAGGTTTGTTTAGCTATTTTCAGCGTTTGTTTGGCATTAGTGTGCGAAATATGCAAAAAAACAGTGGGTGCCGCTAGCTTCACTCCAGCGGCACCCATTAACGAAAATACGCCAAAAACTAATGGAATCGTTTGTTTGACGATTGTTTAGGTTTGTTTAGCTATTTTCAGCGTTTGTTTGGCATTAGTGTGCGAAATATGCAAAAAACAGTGGGTGCCGCTAGCTTCACTCCAGCGGCACCCATTAACGAAAATACGCCAAAAACTAATGGAATCGTTCGTTTAGCACCAGCGGCGCCACTAACGAAAGTTGTTTTATAATGTAAATGTAGTTTAAATCTTAGATACAGTGTTAATATATTTGTATATTCATATACAAATATATATAATATATAAATATATATAGTCAATGAAAAAATTAAAATGCAAAGTTTTTCAGTCGTAAATATCAGAATGATATTCATCAGAATGTAAAGTGCATGACAGGGTTACCCGGAAGGACTAAGTATTTTGACAACACATGAAAGGCGACAGATTACACGCTTGTTTCCAAGAAAGGGTAATGGGTCAATGCAACATCCCTACCACCCTTAATATTAATGAAAGGGTTAAGCAACATTAAATATTAGTTAAAGAACTGATTAATTATACCGACTTGAATATCGATATTTAAAATTAAAATATATTTATATATTAAAATAACCAGAGTAATCATAAAAACAATTTTTTAATATATTCAGCATTTTTACAACTCGCATAATTTTACCCAGTTGTGTAATATAACCATCACAAATTCAAGCTTAAGCCAAGTATCATATAGTTCGCAAGTTTTAGTGATGTTAGTGATATAATATGAAAACTTTATCGATACTTAATTTAAAGGTACTTGGACATTTCCTAGCACATGGAAATAGAGAACGCGTGACGTTGACCTTATTTCAATTGTAGGTTGTCAGCCCAGTTCATTAAGGGAATTACTGAATCTTTTTTAATGACTAAAAATTAATTTTTCGTTTATGCTGAATCTGTGAAACAATTCAGAGCCGTCCCTTGCCGTTGCCGAACCGCAAATTGGGTCAAAACACGAGTTTTCCTACAAAAATCTTTAAAATTAGTTTGCATTAAGAGTAATCCACACTACGGATAAAATATAAAGTACATTTTGTACACTTCGTCCGATAAAACATAAACATTTAAAAAGAAATTTAAATATTTTAACACATAACATATTTTGTATTAACTCTATTTTCTGGACATTACAGAGAGTTGTTTGACTTTTCAATTATTTAAAAGACTGTCTGTTGATTGGATGCGTTTTGTCTGCAGAATGTCTGCAGACTGTTTCCAAACATCACCGGATACAAAAAGATACAGTCTGCATACAGTGTACCCGCATACAAATCTGCCAGTGTTGACTATGCTTAAGACATGAAAACGTGTCTTACAGTTACCGTACCCATATACTCGTAAATTGAATAACGAACTTTCTACCATTTGGTAGTGATCTTCTGTGCCGAGCGGTTTGAATGTGTTTGGTCACTGGTCGCTATTTTCTCTGTTTTCAAAACCCTTCAAACAAGGAATGGCGTTTTTTTTACATGTCCGGTCCCTTGCATGTGTCATCACAAAGAACTTTTATGATGGGCAATATAGGCCTATATAAGATAGACCTTGGGAATATTAGGTCTGTGCGAACGTGATCCGAACAATACGTCGTATGGTCCGCCGATATGGGGTTTATGGCATACCCTTGTAATGGGCTCAGCGTAAGAGCTACCTGGCGTAACAAAGGGTTCTGTTAGGCAAAGAAAGGGGAAGGAACCTATATGTATACTCATTTCCCACTCTAGAACCCACATTTCAAACGCCTACACCACGAGAAGGTCCGAACATCTTTTGCTGTTGGCTCTGGAGCGAACTAGTAGCGTCGATCAGTCTCAAAGGTAAGTGAATCTATTTATTGACGTGACAACGTCTTAAATTAGGTTGCGGCTCGGAGTCACTCATGAAAAAGTGTAACGCCCGGTAACGTTCGATGCCCGTCCAGTGGGTCCGCCGCACGGGATAAAGCAGATAACTATGTTTATTCGTGAAAATGTGGAGTGCTTAGATTCGTCATTTACAACAACTACAACAATAAAGGTAAATAATTGTACACTGATATTTCATTATCGTAAACTATGATTGATTGATTAATTGTTAGATTGACACAAAAGTTGAGAAACTGAGTTTATAGGTTATGTCATACTATTGACAAATGTTGATAGTGTTAAGTAAATTATTAGTTTAAATCACTCTGCAATCAATCGTAATTCAGTCGATTGAGAAGAAACAGCGCGTATTGCTAGTCAAACAATTAAAATAACAAATTATAACCTCTAACCTGTCATAACAGTACGACCAAACAAACGAACTAAACCGACCAATCACCACGCGCGGAGTTAGAATTTAACTGTGTTTAGCAAGAATTTCAAATTCCAATTTTAGTAAATGTTTTATTCAACTTTACCATTTACAATAACAAATTTTAATTAATTTCAAATTATGTACAATGTTTTAGTAAACAAAATATATTTCTATAGTTAAAATTTGTGCAATTCTTATTTTCATTCAATTCCTTGTTCCTATTGTGCAATTTAATAATATTCATATCAATAAATATTCTACCGAGAAAAAGACGTTGTCACGTAAAATCTTCGCCCGTAAAACCGACTTTACAGGCAACCATATTTTTTTTTATAATAGGATGTGTTTGAAGTTTCAAATGAAATGTTTGTACTCTTGTAATATACGAGTACTAATATCGTAGTAATCTTAATGTGCCCTGTTCATGTCACTTGAGAATTGAATATATAGCGTCTAAAAATCAAACCATTTTAAATTACCAAGCTTTACTTTTAAATCAAGCATAAACTTTTAACTCTTTTCAACGCAATTGTGTATTTTAACGCAGTTAACAATTTGCCATTGTATTTGAAAATGTTTATGTATTAATAAAAGTATATCTAGTTAACAAATTACAAAACGAAGTCTACATAAAAATTAAATAACAATAAGATATGCACGTTCCATCACATAATGTTATTATACTCAGTTATAAGTATTAGCAAACTAGCTGTTACCCGCGGCTTCGCACGCAATTTTTACAACCGAAGTCCTTATAAAAAGCAATTATGATGTAAAATGATGGGAGTCCTACAAACATTTTAAAACGTAAGTAGGCATACATCAGGTATATATTATTTAGGTTCGTGGGAAACAGTATCAGAGTTTAAATTAATTATTATATCATGTTTGGCACATGTAGGAGCATTTCTGGTTCTAATTAATTATATACTCGTACATAACGTCACAGCTGAATCTGCCTTGTAATCCCGATCAGGAAAACACAAATCTCGGGTCACACAGGTCTCGGAAATTTACTTTGGTCAAAAAGCGAATATTTCCAGTCCTTGTCATATATTTCAGGTCTAAGATATTGCCAGTACCATAGTAGAGTTTGCCTTGTTGTTCTGACGAAGAAAAAATATATATACTTACATAGGACCGAGATGCCTACTTCGGTAAAAAAAAGTGCCTGATGATATTGATGAAGACAATGAAAGACAGGAATTTAAAGAAGGAAACGATTTTACGTCATCCGATTTTGGATCAGATAATGATGGACCACTTGTAAAACAAAAAAAAAACCTTTCAAGTACTGATTTCATCCTCCGATTGGGAAAAACTCAAACCTATTAAAACTAAGTACAAGCGTAAAGAGCGAGGGTGCCTCAGAGAAATGACTGTGTTACCACCCTACAAATGGGAATCGACTCTTATGGACCTCATGTGGGATCAACACAAGCTGCCATGTCCTTACAGTTTCTCAAAGAGCCGTGTTTCGATAGATCCTTCAACAAGAGAACAGTATATTAAAATTGAAGCCTGTTGCAATGATTGTGGTGCCGAAGCTACAGGGACAGTTTTTAATGAACCTTTACAAGGTGAAGCCGTTTCACTGCAGTGGAGATGTGAAGACACAAGAAATATACCTCACAAGAAGAAAAGATGGCTTACAGGTGATCAAAGAAAGGAAGTTTCGACAAAAATCTTGCATGGCTCTGCACATGTGTTTCGCTGTGAACTGGCAAATAAAATCATGGACAAAAAAGATTTAGAATCGCCTAATTTATTTAACGAAAGTGTGTTGAGAAAGGCAAAACAAGAAGAAAACGATTTAAGCTATAACATAGTGCACGGGTCAGATCCGGTAGTGTGCCTCGGGCTAACGAAACATTCGTATCCACATTGTGGTTATATTCATGATATTGGGTTAGACAAATTTTTCGTTCATTATCACACAGAAACTCAGATGGAAATTTACAAAAGTTTCAGCAGGCATAGTTATACTTCAGTCTCTATAGATGCGACAGGTTCTTTGGTGCAAAAAATTTTAAGACATGATGGACCATCACACCATATTTTTTTGTATGAGGTTGTCTTAAACACGCCGTCCCAACAAATACCAATTCTGCAAATGCTTTCCGAAAAACAGGATGCAAACAGTATAGTTTACTGGCTGAATGAATGGCTTCGGTCAGGTGCACCGATCCCCAATGAAGTCAGTATTGATGACTCGAAAGCATTAAAATCAGCTCTCAGTCGTTGTTTTGGACAATCAAATAACATCAATGATTATGTTCAAAAATGTTTCGATGCTCTCTGTGGAACCACGTCAAACCTACCTACATGCTACATAAGGCTTGATTTAGCTCACTTTTTGAAAGCAGCTATAGATTGGAACGTGTGGAAAGACAAACTAACTAAAAGGTTGAAAGAATTATACATACATTGCTTAGGATTATTGATTGTGACTGCAACTTTAAGCGAATTCAGAACTGTTCTGTACCATATACTCATCTTATCTCTCCCAGAAGAAGAAGTGTCATATTGTGGGGGTAATCTTACAGAAGAATCCTTCGAGTATATAAAAAATAAAATTAAAGGGACTAAAAAATTAGATAAATGTTTACAAGACATCATGGCAGGCAGCAAGGATGAAGTAAAGTGCCCAATTAATGATTCAATAAAGCTAGATGATGACTCGAAAGAACTTAATGATAACTCCAAGATTTCTCAGTGGGTTTTGTCCATTCTAGACGATGTTCAACAAAAGGTTCAGAAAAAAAGTGGCAAAATTAACCCATATTTTCTACCAGATTTTGCTTTCAAGGTAATAGAATTAAGCAAAACTTTTCCTTTGTGGACCTCTGTGATGAAAGATCACTTTAACTCAAAGAATCTTACTTCCTCGACATCAAACGTTGAAAGTAATTTAATAATTTAAAAAATAGAATATTAAAAGGGGATGTCCGCCCTCTGCAAGTTCACAAAATGATTGACAAACATTTAAATTATATTTATGGTTTCTGCAAAATTGTACAAGCAACAAAAGCTAACAATTCAATGAACGAAATCAATATAAAATCTAATCCAGCAAACTCAACGAACAGCTCAATTTTTCACAACAATACAAAACACCCAGATAAAATTACACAAACAATTGAAAAAAGAGAGCTAGCTGTTACAGAAACAATAGAAAAAAAAGAAACTGGTAGTGAACAAGAAATAGAAGAAGAAACAAAAGAAATGTTGCAAACCAACGATTTAAATTATTTTGAAAATTGGCGAAACAAAAGTATTGAAGATACTAAGAAAATTAAAAAGTCCAAATATACTCAATCAAATGAAGAATTTGAAACAGCTTTGAGCGGGCAAAACTTGACAGTACCAAAGCAGCAACTTATTAGAAACGGAAGTTTAAAACCTTTTCTTTACATAGACCAGAAGAAAGTTAGGGTAAAAAATACTTGTTCATTTGACTCTATCGTTAGCTGTGTGGCAAATGCATACATACAGGTAGACTCATACCGACAGTTTGTGAATTCTTCAGAAAATTTATTGATGAAAACAGCAAAATGTTTAGCTGAAACTGGTGCAAGTAAAGAAACCTACAGATTACGAGCAAAGGCGTTAATCTCAATATTCGAGCCAGAAAACAGACTGCCTAAAATAAACAGATGCGATCAAAGAAAGATTATTTATTCATGTGAATATGACAGTTGGTCAAATTTAGCAACTATTTTGAAAAAGCTACTACCTGACTTATCAAGTGCAGAGATAGTATCAAAATTTCAAAGTCCATCTTGCGAAGGAAATTCTACTTAGGCGTATGTGTGTGTGTGGATGTTAACTGTCATGTAATCATTAATGAAGGGATGAAAAGTATACACAAGGCCATATGGGAACCCAAAACAGATAGCACTGTAGTTAGTGAACAAATTCAAGAGGTTGCTAAAGAAATCTCAGGCCCATGTAAATTTCTTTGTGGACATCAAGTAACGAACACGTTTCTAGGGAAGCAACATGTTTTCATAGATACTGACTTCTTGGGCCAGAATATTCCTACACTTGAAGAAGGGTATGACAATAAGCGGCACGCTTTGAGAGATATGCCATTACAACTAAAGTTTGCTGGGAAGCTGTATTATCTTTTTGGGATTGTCGAATACCGTCCAGGACATTACGTGGCATACGTCCGTAAAAGGTCTTCAGGATCTTGGAATGTTCACGATGATCTCGCAAACCAAGTAAGAATTTGTATCTAGTTATATCTTAATTATGTTGACTTTAATATTAAGCCCTCATTTACCACCTTCCACCTTAAACCATTTTGACAATAGTGTTCTATCAATAAATTTCACTCTATACTACTACAAAAAAACAGATGCTGTCAGATTTCATTCATTTAAAAGTTCATTGTCATATTACATCTACAAATGAATTGTAATACCTATGATCCATGCTGTCTCTATAGAAAGTATTTTATTGATTAAAATAATTATAAAATTCCAAACAAGCTACTATTCTGAATCACTTTTTGGGCCAAGTCCTGGAGCAAACCGTAATTCCACAATTCCTTATGAACAATTCCATAAAAGGAAACAAATCAACCCTTATGACTAATTAATATTTTGAAGTTTTACATTTTATTCACTTTATTGCACATTTAGTTATTATTTAGTAATAATATTTACGTGTTTTGTAAGAACTAACACGTATGTGGCTTTACAGGTAGCCAAAAACATCCGGGACACGCAAGAAGTGCTACCTCATCTTCTGTTTTATATAGCCATAGGATAAATTACACAAACTGCAAAGGATGGATATTTTTAATTACCTGAACAATAAATTAAGCATTTCCTAATTTATACTACAAATTGTTTGCTGTGCAATAATTAAGTTACGAAATAATTTTAAATATATTTGTAACTGTATGTTTTGCCATTTTGTCTATAAATGTAATATATTAATATCTATATTTTATTAAGGTAACAATCTTTTATGACTTATTTCTTTAGTTTTAATTCTTTATATTGAAAGCGTATACATTAGTATGGATTATGTTTGTTTGTTTTCTTTTATGTTTATTTTTTTAAGATTATAAACATTGGACCCCTGCATATTTACAAATTTATTTTGAAAAACATTCATTATTTTAATGTTAATGCCAAATGTTTAACAATATTTTATTAATTTATAGCTTACTTTTTATATTTTAAGAAACAGTTTTTACGTTATATATCGATAAGGTAAAAAATGTTATCTTTTTTACTATATTAGATTTGTTTCTTAAAATTGGTAGCATGTATCATAATAATGCAGTAAATTTTCAAAAAAATATTTAAAATTAAACAATAAAGCGGTAATTTTGAACACTTTTTCATCATTATTGTCCTTTTTACTAAAATTGGATATTAAAACAAGTATGATTGATAACATAATATAGTGGGATCATATTCCTACAATTATATGTTTAAACTGTATATCATCAAATTCCATTAATGTATGGATTCATTTGTATAATTTATTATACGTAGTACAGTACGATACGATTCATTAATTTGTCCCTTAGTTGTATTCTTTATAATGAAAATCATACTGTGTTTAGTAATATTATGAAATATTCATTAAAATTTTGTGTTGGATGCAAAAACTCATGGTACTTTATATTATATTATATTATATTGTATTATATTATATATATATAATATAATAACGTAATATATATATATATATATATATATATATTATATATATATATATATAATACAATATAATATTATATATATATATATATATATATTTCAAATCTTACAGTGTATAGTAATGTTAATAATATTCAATAAAATTATGTTGGATTAAAAAAACGTAAAATTAATTATTCCTTATATCTAAGGTAATGGCGTTAAAGTTATTGTTGTCAACCAACACTATACACAAACGAAATGCGAGGCTAAACAAAAGGTGACGATTAGTTTTTTTACAGATTTTTAGAATAGGTACCGCAAGTAATGTTGGAGACCACGTAACTGTAACTGGTGCGAAGCTACGCGGCAACTACACAATTTCGGAAATTATTGTCCAACAAAAGCTAAAAATATCTAAACAAGCCTGAACAAACTCTAAACAAACGATAACACTAGTTTTTGGCGTAATAGGCGTATTTCGTTAATGGATGCCACTAGCGATCAAGCAGAGCCTACTTTGTATTTTGCATATTTCGCGCCATATAGGGGCGGCACGGTCTGACACGGCGACGGCAGCCAAGGAACGTATCCATTAGTTTTTTGAATATTTCACACATTAATGCCAAACAAACGCTGCAAATAGCTAAACAAACCTAAACAAACGTCAAACAAACGATTCCACTAGTTTTTGGCGTATTTTCTTTAATGGGTGCCGCTGGTGTGAAGCTAGCGGCACCCACTGTTTTTTTGCATATTTCGCACATTAATGCCAAACAAACGCTGAAAATAGCTAAACAAACGTAAAACAAACGATTCCACTAGTTTTTGGCGTATTTTCGTTAATGGGTGCCGCTGGTGTGAAGCTAGCGGCACCCACTGTTTTTTGCATATTTCGCACATTAATGCCAAAAAAAACGCTGAAAATAGCTAAACAAACCTAAACAAACGTCAAACAAACGATTCCACTAGTTTTTGGCGTATTTTCTTTAATGGGTGCCGCTGGTGTGAAGCTAGCGGCACCCACTTTGTTTTTTGCATATTTCGCACATTAATGCCAAACAAACGCTAAAAATTGCTAAACAAACCTAAACAAACGCTAAACAAACGATTCCACTAGTTTTGGGTATATTTTGGTTAATGGGTGCCGCCAGCTTCACATAGCTAAAATAATGTCCACGCACCGCGTCTAGTTAACATAGAGCCTACTTCCTACCGCGATTCAGCAGAATGATTATAACTACGGTACAATTTCTCGGTACAGAAGGGCAGCACTTCACTTGCCCACAGACTTGTTCACTCAGTCGTAGGCAGCCCTTCTGAGTGATATATTTTGGTGAGCTGTTCTAGTTTTACACGTTGCTATACCGGTTTATAATGAATCCAATTCATGGAATGATAGATGTGATATCCATCATGAACGATATGTATACAAACAACGTCAGTTGACTGAGTTCCAACGACTGTAATCAATTTTACGTTACAGTGGTCACTTGTCAAAACTATCGTATCATACATTTCATTATCTCTTCGTGAGATATTTTAATCATTATTTGCAATGTATTAATAATTTTATTTCGTTAAATAACAACAAGCCCTTTTATTTAGTATACATTATTGGCTCTACAAGTCTAATGCATTGAACAATGCCTACAATGTCATATAAAACAGTATTAAAAATCTAGAATTCGAGAAACAGTATTTTACTTACATTCACTAAAAAATTCAAATTTTGTCATCTATTTACTCTTGCTTGCATTAGTAGTATACTTTGGCCGTTCCTGGGACAAAGCACCTGAGACCGGTTCTGGGACAAACCGTGTGAGACCGAATCTGGGACAGAATTTTTAGAGAGCGACTAAGAGTGTGAGTATGGGTAGTCAGAACCGCGCCGCGCGAATCACCACGCATGTCATCGCTGTCCCGTCACCGCCACCGCGTGTCGTTTCTATAAGTATACAAACAATCGGTACGCGCCTCGTCACTGTTCAGTCACCGCCGCGCCGCGCGAGACACCGCACCTTACTCATCCCACTCACCCACCTTCTTCCTACTCCTCTTCCTTTCAGAGTCAAATGTATTAATAATGCTATCATCCCTCCTTCCACTCATCCCACCCTCTTCCTACTCCTCTTCCTCATCCATCCATACCTCATCCTTTTCCATCTTCAATCGCCCATACAATAAAAGAGTAACCAGCTCTATAATAATGGTGTTTTCTCCTGCTAGCAAGCAAACAGCATTTCTCAATGCTACGGATGGTCTTCGAAGATCATCAGTCAAGAAATATTCGAATTGTGGAGCAGAGGTTACTGCATCTAACCTATCCCGCCACCAAAAAACAAAGAAATGTATGTCAGCGTCAAATCCACTAGCTTATGCTTCTTTCAACGGATTCAATGAAAAACCTCCTTCGATGAAACAAGTATGTTCAAGGTGTGGTGCTGAAGTCAGGAACTCCTCCCTGTCCCGCCATAAAAAAACAAAGAAATGCATGTCCACGTTAGACAGACAAACTCTGGATTTTGCTATGTCTATGTTGGAAAACTACGCTGAGGCTGTGAGTGACAATCAATTCCAGAACGTAATTGCTGATTTTGATATGTCTATGTTGCCAGAGTCCTATTTAAATCTCAGACCTGAAGAACAAGACGCGATTGCTGATTTTGATATGTCTATGTTGCCAGAGTCCTATTCAAATCTCAGACCTGAAGAACAAGACGCGATTGCTGATTTTGATTTGTCTATGTTAGACACTCCAGATTTCTATTCCAAAATTAGAACTATAATTGGTCCATCTAAAGCTGACGCTCCAAAGTTTGAACCACCAGTAAAAAGGATACACCCCGATTCATCGAAAATTATATCAATACTTGGTCCACCACCATTTGAAGTTCCGGATAAGTCAGACTATTCACTGCATATACCATATAGACCTATATACAATTCACCACTACATATCCCAGAGAGTCCAACATACAACGTGCTTAGTCCGACCGATGTACGTGCTCAAATAAAACCCCAGAAGAAACAATGTCCAAAATGCAGTAGGGAAATAACGGTTTCCAACATGGCTCGGCACCGAAAATCTCAGAAATGTGCCAACAACCAGCGTGGTATGACATATAACGAACGTCTGAAAAAGATGGAAATCAAACCAGCTCCTAAAAGTAAAATGTGTTGGATTTGTGAAACACCAATAGAGTCATCCAACTGGAACCGTCAGAAACAATCGAAACGCCATATCCGTTTGTCAGCACTTCATGAAGGTCCTTGATACAGGAGTGAAATGTTACCCATTACGAGACAGACACCAAGACTGCCGGCACCTACTCCAGACATCAACATGCTGGTAAAGAAATACCCAAAACGACCAAAGGAAATCAAACAAGTACCGAAGGTCAATACAAACGACATAGCTCTTGAAGCGATGATCCGAAAACCGACTAGACCACAAAAGATTCCTACAGGTGTGAAAAAGATTATTAGTGAGACACCGACCAGTACAATTAATAGTGAGAATTCTATTAGCCCTACCATGGAAGAGAGACAGCTTCTGTCTGAAACAGAATCACCTTCAACACCTCATCTGGTTCCGGTATGTACTCCAGAGGAGTCACAGACAATACTTGATGAAATATCAGAAGTCCAGTCGGCATTCACGGGATGATTGAAAACGTATGTGATTATGAACAAACGTGGGATCAAAGATCCAAAAATGTTTCTTGAGACATGCAAACCACTTGTTGTTAAAAAACTTCAGGAAGCTGTAAAAGAAAAAAATCTTAAGGTAAACATGGTATATCATGCTGAATTCAAGAAAATAATAAACGATATGGAGGTGACTCAAGTCATGAACTTTAAAAACAAAAAATGAAATTCTTTACTCGACAACGTCTCTGTCTAACTATTATAACTCAGCAAAACTTAAGATGTTGGTTGAGATGGAGGAGTTTGAGGCAAACGGTTCTCAATGGTCACTAAAAAGTGTGAAAGACTTGGAGATCAGAGTCAATCGATACGTTCCTTTTCACGGATCCAGCTATGTGGTTCTACCAAAACAGATTCAATCCAAATAGGCTGTTATTAATGTAAAAAACGAAGATCAGAAATGTTTTATGTGGTCTATTCTGGCAGCTTTACATCCAGTTAAGGTTCATCCAGAAAGAATCAGCAATTACGAACCTTTCAAACGAGAGCTGCTTCATGCACTAGCAACGTGCGAATGCCCCATGAAACTTGATGATATAGTAAAGTTTGAAAGACGTAGTGGAATTTCTGTTAATATCTATGCTTATGATGGCAAGTTCGATATATTCCCGCTGAGAATAACTGATAACGAGATGGAAAAACATGTTAATCTACTGTTTATCAGAGAATAAACAAACAATCACGACTGCTGGATCAAAGATATGTCCCGTTTGGTTAGTTCACAGATCTCACGAAATAGACATAAGATGTGGATATGCAATAGGTGTTTGCAACACTTTACGAGAGAGGATTTACTCATCAAGCATAGAGAAGACTGTAACACACGATGCTGTGAAATTGGAACTACCAGAGCCAGGAACTGTAATTAGATTTAAAGATTTCAATTGCTCAATGAGAGTGCCCTTTGTGTATTACGCAGACTTTTAATGCTGTCTAGCACCTATTTCAACATGTCAACCATGTAAAGTGGATTGTAATGGTAATCATCAGTCGTTCACTATTAAATATCAGAAACATAATGCCATTTCCTTCTGTATGTATGGGGTGTCAGAGGACGGCTTTTCCAAACCATCGATTAAATACTTTGGAGACGATGCTGCACATGTATTTGTAAAATCATTGATTGAGGAGTCGATAAGGACTAATGTACTTTACAAGAGTGAAGCAATAGTCCCCATGCATTTGATGACAAAAGAGCAACAGGAAGTGTTTGAATCTACTACTACGTGTTATATCTGTGGAAATTATCTTGGTGATGATCGTGTTAGAGACCATAACCATTTGACGGGTTTGTTTAGAGGAGCAGCTCACAACAAGTGTAACATCAATTTCAAAAAACCTAGGTTCATTCCTGTTTTCATTCATAATTTAGCAGGTTACGACACTCACCTATTCATTAAAGAGTTTGGTAAGTTCAAAAATCGCATATCATTGATACCCAACAACGAGGAGCGGTACATTTCCTTTACGGTCAGTGTGGAAGGTGGAATTGAACTACGATTCATCGTTTCATTCAAGTTCACGTCACAAAGTCTCGATAGGTTGGCAAAGAATCTGACTTGATCTCAATTCAAACACATCTCAACATATTACAGTGGTAAGGACCTCAATTTATTGCTACGAAAAGGAGTGTACCCTTAAGACTACATGGACAGTATAGAAAAACATAGTGAAACATCACTACCTAGTCAAGAAGAATTTTACAATAGACTGAATAAACAACACATAACAAATAAAGATTACAAACATGCGTGCGATGTATGGACCGCCTTTAACATTCAGAACATGAAAGAATATACAATGCTATATAACGAAACCGATGTCTTGCTGCTTGCAGATGTTATGGAAAACTTCAGAGGTGTATGTCTGAATACATACAAATTAGATCCTGCATGGTATTTCACAGCACCTGGGTTGGCTTGGAACGCAATGCTAAAAATTACAAAAGTCGAACTGTCCCTATTGACTGACATCGATATGGTACTCATGGTTGAAAAGGGTATTCGTGATGGTATTTCACAGTGTTCTCATCGATATGCGAAGGCAAACAATCCCTACATGAAAGACTACGACAAATCGAAACCAAACAATTACCTCATGTACTTGGATGCAAACAATCTGTATGGGTGGGCAATGTCTGTAAAACTACCATATGCAAACTTTCAGTGGAGCAGTACAGACATCGATGTAATCAAAGTTAGTGACGATTCATCAACAGGCTACATATTAGAAGTTGATTTGGGATATCCTGAAGAACTACACGACGTACACTCTGATCTACCTCTCGCTCCAGAACGTAGAGTCCCACCAGGATCGAAAATGGCAAAGCTTCTGACAACTCTCTACAGCAAAGAAAAGTATGTTGTACACTACAAAAATTTAAAGCTTTATTTGAGTCTGGGTATGAAACTAAAACATGTTCATAGAGTTCTTAGTTTCAATCAAAGCAATTGGTTGCAACCGTACATTAATCTGAATACCATGGAGCGTACAAAGGCGAAAAATGATTTTGAGAAAGACTTTTTCAAACTAATAACTAGTTTTTGGAAAAACTATGGAAAATATGAGAAATCGTGTGGACATTCGTTTGGGTACTAAATCCAAATTAGTGGAAAGATGCGTTAGCAAACCGAACTTTAAGAGTCGAACCATCTTTACAGAAAACCTAGTTGCTGTGCATTTCAGTAAGAAAAAACTTTTGTTAAATAAACCTATTTACGTAGGTATGAGTATTCTAGACATATCAAAGACACTTTTGTATGATTTCCACTACAATGTAATGAAAGAGAAGTATGGATCTAACATAAAAATGGTGTACACCGATACCGATTCCCTGATATATGACATCAAAACAAAAAACTTCTATGAAGACATGAAACATTTAATTGGATTATTTGATACAAGTGACTACCGCAACCCCAACCAATATGGGCTTCCCCACGTAAACAAAAAAGTTCTGGGTAAAATGAAAGATGAACTTAATGGTCGAATCATGCGAGAGTTTGTAGGACTACGATCCAAGATGTATGCGAGCAATATAGAAGACAACCATTTCATAAAGAGGTTTAAGGGTGTGAAAAAAGCTGTAGTTGAAAATGAAATTACCTTTAGCAACTATAAAGACTGTTTGTTTAGTAACATCGAGCACTACAAAACGATGAATACAATTCGGAGTCAAGCACACAATCTCTATAGCGTAGAACACCATAAAATGTTACTGTCATCAAAGGACGACAAGCGTTTCGTATTCGAAGACAATATCCGAACCCTAGCATGGGGTCATCATAGAATATGCGAAAACTGTTAAATTGTAAATGTATGTAAGAGAACATACTATGGAAATTCAAGTTTATTGCAGAGAGAAATTCGAAGACAAATTTTTACCTAGACCGTTACGGTGTCTTATTGTAGGACCGTCTCTGAGTGGTAAAACGAACTTGTTATTGAATTTCATTTACAACAAAGATGGAGTTCCGTTCAAGAATCTATACGTGTTTAGTCGTTCAATAGAACAACCTGCATATGTAGATCTGCGTGAACAATACAGTACATTAGAAAAAAACCTTAGAAGACACATAGCGTTTTTCTATTCGTCCTGTCAAGATCTCATTTCTATCGATGACTGCAAACCAAACTTACTTGTGATATTCGATGACTGCCTCCTAGAAGAGTAAACTAAAATCAAAGACTATTTCATTAGAGGACGTTATAAAGGGATTTCTTGTGTCTACCTGAGTCAGAGCTATGGTCGGGTTGATATACAGGTCATACGAAACAATGTTAATCTGTTGTGTCTGTTTACAATGAACAAGTACTATACAAAGAGAGTGTTCCAGGACTTTGTAGGTTCTGACATGACTTTCAACCAATTTGAGGCTCTCTGTTTTGAGTGCTGGAAAACACCTCATGGATTCTTATCTATTAATACAACAGCTAAACTACAAAAAAGGAAATACATGTGCAATTTAAAAAGGAAACTAAGAGTTGAGTAATACTTCGTTGTACAACGTTACAGCAAACGTGATTTGACGTTCCAGTGTAAACGTAATTTGACGTTCTCTAAACGTAATTTGACGTTCTCTAAACGTAATTTGGCGTTATATAAACGTAATTTGACGTTCTCTAAACGTAATTCGACGTTCTCTAAACGTAATTTGACGTTCTCTAAACTTAATTCGACGTTCTCTAAACGTAATTTGACGTTCTCTAAACGTAATTTGACGTTCTCTAAACGTAATTTGACGTCGTCTAAACGTATTTTGACGTTCTCTAAACGTGATTTGACGTTCCAGTGTAAACGTGACTTGAAAGATTTGAAGAATAACTCTGCATCTATTACTGTAAGTATACAACATGGCGAATAAACTAGATGCAAAAGAAGCAAGGCGACTTGAAAAAATTCAGAGTGTCTTGGCTGCAATGTTCAAACTTGCTGAACAGGATGAATTAAAAAACTTCTCAAACCAAAATACTATATCATCAAATGCTAATGAGACGTCTGCCAATCGTAACATATCAATAACACATGATCGACCGCTCACTGTTTCTAAAGCTAGCAAGTTGTATGAGTTAAACCGGAAATTCAAAGTGAGTTTGCTCAGACCCATTTCAGAGTTAGAAGATGTTCGTGAAAATGAGAAAAAGTACGAACCAATCACCAGAGCCATTAAGGAACAACAACATAGAGAATTGGAAACACAAAAGATACGTAGTCAAAACCGTATGAAACAGTTGGTAAGATTTCAGCCTCAAGCATCAGATCGTCGAACGTTTGAGGATGTAGATTACGATGATGATCCAGAAGTACAACCTCAAGAGCAATCGATAAAACAGTTGATGGATTCTAAAGTAGTAACACTTTGTTCTCTAGGAGCCCGATACCTTCCAAAATCCAACGACATACAGTTTGGTATTTGGTACGATGAAAATCTAGAGCAGCCGATGATCGGTTCCGAACCGATTACATTTGATTATGATGACATTATATTAGTCAGCTCTCAAAAGAAATACAAAGGGACTGAGGGTCTTTGGAGATTGTTGACGAAAACCAATATAGTAGAGAAGGATCTGTACACCGATGAAGACTGGAACTCTTACAAGGACATATTGGTGAGGACAAACTCGCTTTTCCAAAGAAACAATCCCAAAAGTAGTCGTCCCAAATCAAGTCAAGGACTAAAGTGGAAACATATCATAAAACCTATTTCGGATGAGTTGGTGAATGGAAAAGTGGCAACAATTTGTTCCGGGTTAAAGGTTTACAATGAAAGTCCGGTCGAATATAGGTAAATAAAGAACTTCAAAGACCTAATTGACAGGTTACACAACATTCAAGCTCAGAAAGAAGCTGGGAACAACAACTTTCATAATGAAAAACTGTCTGTGAATGATTTCCTTCAGGATGAAATGGAAGACCTAATTGCTACACCTAAAGGGTTGAAGTACCTAGTCAGATGTTTGTCTGTTTTGCCTGAACATGTTATAGAAGGTAAAGGGCTTTTGAACGACATCATTAACAAGTTACCATTCGAGTTACATGCGCCCAAAAAACTGGAATCTTGATACGTACAACTACTGTGGACCCGGCACCCAGCTTGACAAGAGACTTGCTAGGAGAGATAAGGGAGTTAACCCCCTCGATGAAGCTTGTAAGAAGCATGATATATGGTATAGGTATCATAAAAGCACAGAAGACAGGTGGGAGGCGGACAAAATATTACAAAAGAAAGCTTGGGAGAGGGTTACCTCAGATGATGCTGACTTGAATTAGCGTATGGTCGGCCTAGCAACAACAGGAGGAATGTGGTTGAAACGTAAACTCGGTATGGGGTTAGGAACTTGAGGATGTATCTACCCATCAGATATATAAAGCAATGAAAGCAAATATTTTTTACCCTATATATAAGAGAGGATATATTAGAACAGTGATCAGTGGTAAAACCAGTGATGGAGAAACTGTATATTGAATTTTCGAGCAGTATAGCAAGAAGTGAGTATAGAACTGCAATGCCAGTTTCAGAGCTCAACTTCAATGCACCCAACAACAATACAACATTCAAACTGAATCATGGAGACGCATTTTATGATTCACGCATAATGTACCACATTCAAGGAAAGTATGTGCAAAAATCTGATGGATCTGATTATCAAACTAACTCTACCGTCAAACTGGTAGACAACTTCGCGGCCTTCTTGTTTTCAAGATTAGAGCCAAGGAAACACAATACATTGATCGACACAGTAGAATTCCCCGGCATCACCAGCACTATAAAGGGGATTGTTAGTTACAGTAACACTGAAAAACAAACACTCTCAAGTAGTGGTTTCTCATCATCATTTACAGGAGGTGGGAGGTTTGAGGCACTCGATACACTTGGGCATTTAGGATTAGGGTTCTTTGACCACCTACGTTACCCGATGTACAAGGGAGGGTTTTAAATCACATTTACTAGGAATGAAGATAATAATGCGTTGGTTCACTGGAAAGGGGCAGGGTCCACAGCAACGGATCCTGGCGATGGGAAAATTGTGATAGAGTCGTTTTGTGTTACGAGTCCCCATAGTCGATTATACCAGCACTTCCAAAATCCAGTTAATTGATGGTTTGAAACATTTGAGTGACAAGGATGCTTTAGTCTACAACTTCTTTCAATGGCAATGCATCGACAAAGAGGGATGTTCTGTTCATCGTTCCGCTTCGATATTACAAGTGTGTACAGAAATGTGTACAATCCTAGATTTGTTATAATCGCACTTCACACAAACAGAACAATCACTCAGGCAAAAGATCCTAGTAGATTTGATAGCTGCAACATCAAAAATGTGTCTGTGAAAATTAATGGAGAAAGGTACCCTCAGGAATTGCAGAATTTTGATATTACTAATGGTATATACAGGATCATGTACGATCAGTACCTAGGGTTCCAAAAAATACATTTCGGAGACAATAACGTGTTAGTAAACCTGAAAGAATTTATTGATAACTCACCTTTGGTTGTAATTGACACAAATCTACATTAACCAACAACAGACAGATCTCGAAGTGATATTCAGATTGAATTAGATTTTGTAAAAGCTATTGCATCTCCACAGGGGAGCAGCGGCACCACAGCATATGTTGTCGTTGTATCTGAGGCACATTTCTCATATGACATTACTCGAAACATAATCAAATTCCTGTAAAAACAAATTAAAAAAAAACAAACAAACAAAAAAAACAAAAAAAGTAAAATAAAAATGATTTATTTTTTTCATTAGTAGGGGCAATTATTGTTTTCATGTCAGTGTTTTTGTATATAAGAAAGCGTATAGAATGGAAAGTCAGTATAATTATACAGTTCGGCTATCCGAAGCTCAAAAACGTAAGCTTTGTACTGCGTACAAAAGACGGAAACCTACAGTAACCAGATTATCTAATGAACAGCTGTCTCACGGAAGTGATTGTATACTTCTTTCTGGAGAGCAACACAAAGCCGTTTCTAGAGCTGTTAAGAACAAAGAAGGTTTACAATTGCTTCTAAGTTACAACCAACTCGTATCTAATAAACAAGGAGGGTTTTTGAAGGAAATTATGGAAATGGTGGATTCGTCAGTTCCTGGAGGTAAACGCTTCATCTCTCCATTAATAAGAAGAAAGTTGGCTCCTTTACTGAGAGAAAAATTTATACCTTGGTTAAAGAGTTTAGTCGATGAGGAGTTGGACACCATTATTGAAAAAGTACCCTACGGGTAGAGGGTTGAAACGACGTATTGGTCGGAAGCTTGATGCATTGTTGTCTGTGAATAAAAAAAGATCTTCCCGCTGTCTCTTGGTGAAATAGAAAAATTAGCAGGTATATTAAACATTAATGAGTTTAGAGGTGTTTTCATGCGACAGTTACTTCCAGACAAACCTACAAATATTGAACGTGGTATTGTAAATCTTGGTGACCTTTCATCTGGTGGTACTCACTGGACGTGTTATGTGAAACGTGGGGAAAAGAAATTCTATTTTGATTCATATGGCGATGTCAATCCTCCCAATAGAAGTAGTCAGGTATTTGGGATCAAAAGGGTTGGTTTATAACTCAGAGCGTATTCAGGGGTTTGATGATCCTCCTATCTGTGGACATCTGTGCCTGGAGGTTCCACGACGAGATTCAGCTGGTGAGGACTGGGAACATATTCTTCGTAATATAAGAAACAATAAAAAATCCATGGAAACCTTTGTTTTATTTTCAACAGATTTGGAGAAGAAATTGAAATTGGATCAATACCTACTCAACCCAATTCAGACCCTTCTCCTGACGAGATAATTGAGCTTGCAAGTGATGTATCAAAAGTCTCACAAGATTTATCCGAAGTCAAGAAATTATTGGAATCGCATTTGGTAAAATCGGAGAAAATAATAAATGCGATCGAGATTGCCCCCACTAGTACCGTAAATGGTGAAAGGATATTGGGCAGCTTCCTACTGAAAAACCACCAGAGAATTGGTCAAGTGAGCAAAGCAGTCGAGCCATATGATGTGGTTGTCAAAGTTCAATTGAGTGAATTAGAAGGCAAGATATACATAATGCAGAAAAAATTCAACAAACGAAATAAAAAATATATGGAAAGAGGTTTTGAAGACTTCCATGATGGTAGTAACTTCATCTAAAACTTGTACAGAATTATAAGTATATAAAAAACTGCAACCATGCCATTACTCAAACTAACTGGAACTGAGTATGTACTGACTTTCCATCTAGAACAACCCCATCCACTTGGATCCAAACGCAGAGTATTATATGGCTCTTGTTGGATTTTACTCTGAGAACAACATATACAACTTGTTGCAACATGCAAAAGTCTATTTTTGGGACTTGGAAATACATTTAATTCCAAAACCACTGATACTTCAATGTGGTTACTGGACCATTGAAAAACTTAAAAAGAGTTTCAGAGATTACATACAATCGTTGAATCTTAGTATAAATTCTGACGATTTCAAGATGTTTAAAGATGGTGACAAAATATCAATTAATTGTTCAATTAAATTCTACTTGGATAAAACCGTTAGTGATCTCTTAGGTTTTGAAAAATCTGATGCAACAAACTTACAAAAAGAATCGTCATACTTCAGCTCAAATGAAAATGTAATTGCATCGAATCCACCGAATCTCAGAGCCGTTGATGTCATCGAGGTACACTGCAATATTGTCAACAACAGTCTTGTCAATCATGATGTTCACTCTTACAAACATTTGGAGACAGCAATCCTCTACTCCTTTTCCCCTAATGTACCACACGGCTACAAAATATCTCAATCACACACCTCAAGAAAAAACACTACATACCTCTTCGGAGCGGTTTACGAAAGATTCAACAGATCACAATCACACTTGTAGACCAAAACAACCAACTGCTCCAGAACAAACATGTAAACAACATCGTCTATTTAGATCTGATCAATAAATCACAAACACATACATACTCAAAATTGTGGTAAATAAAAACGCGTGGTGTCTGCGCGGTGGCGGTGACGGGACAGCGAATGACATGCGTGGTGATTCGCGCGGCGCGGTTCTGACTACCCATACTCACACTCTTAGTCGCTCTCTAAAAATTCTGTCCCAGATTCGGTCTCACACGGTTTGTCCCAGAACGGTCTCAGGTGCTTTGTCCCAGGAACGGCCAAAGTATACTACTTGCATTCTTAGAGAAAACTTTGTAATTTTTTGTTTACTCATTTCAATGTAAAATAATAATAATATGTGAGTGCCATTGTGTTGGAATTTTTGTTTCTAATTGATAGCTCTTAATTTCATCACATCATTTATATTCATGTTTATATTATTCCTAATAAAAGTGGAGAAAAATTAAAAATATTATATTATATCCGCTTGTTCAGTTATCCGACTGAACTTTTTATAGTTTTAATACGAAGGAGGAAAGATAGATTTATACTCTTTTACAGTTCAAAAGGAAATGTACGGTGGAAGCTTATTGCGGTTGAAAACATATTCAATAATGTGTTAGAAATACTCAAATGAAAACATGACTTTGAACCTCGAGTAGATAAAGTTAATCCTTAAAATTTCTTAAATTTTCGTTGAAAGTTATTTTCTCTATATTTATGATATAGCAAATCTAGAATCAAAAAACAGAATCTAGTATCAATACTATTACATATATTTTTAATATTAAAGATTTTTTTATTTTTTAGTCATTATTCTTCATATTTTAAACATTTTTGTTTCAGACAAGTAATAATGTGAATTTGCACAGTCACTGAATATAATTGTTCACCTGCTCGATCAGCCAGCTATTACAATCACTGAGCATGCATTTTTACGGCATCTGAGGTGATTTAAATATAAAAAAAATATTTAAGAAATAATCCCGT
>NW_025777431.1:0-97737 GCF_021130785.1 Homalodisca vitripennis | reverse complement strand
CTGAAACTTTAGCTGTGTTTTATGTCTCTGGTGGCATTTCGTGGTTTCAGTGTAGTAAAACAGTTTTGAGTTCACTAAAACCTTTGTGAATGCTAGATAGTGCAGTACAACATGTATATGTGATGGACGGCTGCAACTTTAGCTGTGTTTTATGTCTCTGGTGGCATTTCGTGGGTTTCAGTGTAGTAAAACTGTGTTGAGTTCACTAAAACCTTTTGTGAATGCTAGATAGCTGCAGCACAACATGTATATGTGATGGACAGCTGCAACTTTAGCTGTGTTTTTATGTCTCTGTGGTGTCATTTCGTGGTTTCAGTACAGTAAAACTGCTGAGTTCACTAAAGCCTTTGTGTATGCTAGATAGCGTAGCACAACATGTATATGTGATGGACGGCTGCAACTTTAGCTGTGTTTTATGTCTCTGGTGGCATTTCGTGGTTTCAGTGTAGTAAAACTGTTTTGAGTTCACTAAAACCTTTGTTAATGCTAGATAGCTCAGCACAACATGTATATTGTGATGGACGGCTGCAACTTTAGCTGTGTGTTTTATGTCTCTGGTGTCATTTCGTGGTTTCAGTGTAGTAAAACTGTGTTGAGTTCACTAAAACCTTTGTTAATGCTAGATAGCTCAGCATAACATGTATATGTGATGGACGGCTGCAACTTTAGCTGTGTTTTATGTCTCTGGTGTCATTTCGTGGTTTCAGTGTAGTAAAACTGTGTTGAGTTCACTAAAACCTTTGTTAATGCTAGATAGCTCAGCACAACATGTATATGTGATGGACGGCTGCAACTTTTGCTGTGTTTTATGTCTCTGGTGGCATTTCGTGGTTTCAGTGTAGTAAAAACTGTTTTTGAGTTCACTAAAAACCTTTGTGAATGCTAGATAGTGCAGCACAACATGTATATGTGATGGACAGCTGCAACTTTAGCTGTGTTTTATGTCTCTGGTGTCATTTCGTGGTTTCAGTACAGTAAAACTGCTGAGTTCACTAAAGCCTTTGTGTATGCTAGATAGCGCAGCACAACATGTATATGTGATGGACGCCTGCAACTTTAGGTGTGTTTTATGTCCCTGGTGGCATTTCGTGGTTTCAGTGTAGTAAAACTGTGTTGAGTTCAACTAAAGCCTTTGTGAATGCTATATATTGCAGCACAACATGTATATGTGATGGACGGCTGCAACTTTAGGTGTGTTTTATGTCTCTGGTGGCATTTCGTGGTATCAGTGTAGTAAAACTGTTTTGAGTTCACTAGAGCCTTTGTGAATGCTAGATAGCTCAGCACAACATGTATATGTGATGGACGGCTGCAACTTTAGCTGTGTTTTATGTCTCTGGTGTCATTTCGTGGTTTCAGTACAGTAAAAACTGCTGAGTTCACTAAAGCCTTTGTGTATGCTAGATAGCGCAGCACAACATGTATATGTGATGGACGCCTGCAACTTTAGGTGTGTTTTATGTCTCTGGTGTCATTTCGTGGTTTCAGTGTAGTAAAACTGTGTTGAGTTCACTAAAGCCTTTGTGAATGCTAGATAGCTCAGCACAACATGTATATGTGATGGACGGCTGCAACTTTAGCTGTGTTTTATGTCTCTGGTGTCATTTCGTGGTTTCAGTGTAGTAAAACTGTGTTGAGTTCACTAAAGCCTTTGTGAATGCTAGATAGCGCTGCACAACATGTATATGTGATGGACGGCTGCAACTTTATGTGTGTTTTATGTCTCTGGTGGCATTTCGTGGTTTCAGTGTAGTAAAACTGTGTTGAGTTCACTAAAGCCTTTGTGAATGCTAGATAGCGCAGCACAACATGTATATGTAATGGACGGCTGCAACTTTAGCTGTGTTTTTATGTCTCTGGTGGCATTTCGTGGTTTCAGTGTAGTAAAACTGTGTTGAGTTCACTAAATCCTAATAATAATACTATAATATGTACTGTATTTAATTATATACATATATATAATATATATGTACGTATGTATGTATGTGTTTGTGTTTGTGCATGTGTGTGAGTGTAATTATTTTCAAAATAGAAACGAATGCATTACAACACAAAATTATACAATGTGCATCGAATTTTTTAACTCAAACAATGATTTAACTTAAGTTTAATTAGAAAATATTAATTTAAGTCTTGAGTCTAACACTTAGGCTAACCCTTATTTACCTAAATAATTTTAATCTACTTACTTAATGTTCACGCTATTCTAAAATCCTAGGGAAATTTAGTGGCTCATTTCTGTAAAAAAAAGCACACAAAATCAATAGTCTAAAAAGTTTTACACAATCACTTACAATTAAAATTTAATTTAAACTAACACATTCTGAAACATGTTTGATTGCAATTTCTTCAATAAAAAATGTTATTTTATAATTCATGTTGACTAGTTGTAGTTACTTTACAGAAAATTTCTCTTAGTTAAAACTCAGACAAGATGTCATGACTATGATTTCAGAAAGCTTTGACATTTGTCACAAACTTTATATGATATTTTAAGACAAGTATATGCATGTATGCAATTACGGTATTTTTCATAATAATGCTTGAGTGCTGTAAAATATTTTACAAATATTTTGATATACAAAATTACGGATAGAATTAGTTTTACAATCCATTTCATACAAAAACGAAAACATAGTGAACACGTAAATGTAAAATCTACAACTTTTAAAGTGTTAAAACTGAGGCCTCAGAAATTATAAATTATTTATTATTTAATCAATCAAATAGTTTGTTTAATTCTACCTATTAAAGGATCTTGAAGGTTCTTAATTCATATAATAATAATAATCTGTAATTGGTTTAAGTAAATACGCCGTGAAACAATTCAAACAATGTGTAGATGGTTTAAAGAGAAGAAATATGGTAGTAGTTGATTCCGATATAAATCAAGATTTAATGACTAACTTCTTAAATTTAGAGCGATGTTGTGAAGACGGTAAAATTAAAGTATGCTTTCGGTGAAATATACTTTGGCCGGATTCCAAATAGAAGCCTTTTATAAGTGACTGACTTATCTAAGTGAAAATGGCGTGTGTATTGTATACACTTCCTGCTTTTTATTCCTAGAATAAACTAAAATCAATGTTTTCCTACACTAATGACGATAAAATTTTACTAGATATCTCTTACGATGCAGCTGGTCATCTCTTACAATGCAGCTGGTCATCTCTTAGCTGACTAGAAGAGCTGAACTAGACACCTGTTCGCTGTGTGTGACGTCTATGGCCTAAATCAATCATCAAGAGCAAATTTATGACAATGACTCAACTGTTTGAGAATCATACAATACGATTACGGTTTTTAAAATCACCATGAGGGTTAAATTCTGGCTTTTTGTACCATCCAGTTTAACCTACACTTGATACAGCAAAAGCCGATGTGTCACTTATATCTGGGCAACTTATGGATATCCAGGAGCGGCAAATCACTAACCGCAAATGTCGAGATATTGAGGTAGAAGGGTAAATCTATAGGTTTAGTCTACTGCAGGAGATTATTGATAGAATTGGTGGGTCGCCCTAATTTTTAAGGGCTGTTGCTAGCCTGGACTTATGTTGCGTGCCATGTCCTGTCTGCTTTGACTGGAGAGGAAGGTACCTCCCCTTCTTCGAGACGAAACGTAACTAAGATTAATGCCCAAAATGCTTCGGCATGGATCTCGACAGGAGGTGACCCTTACCCTCAAACCTTACCCATCCAGAATATCTTGACACTCCTGAATCAGTGCAAAGCTTCTTTAAGGACTAAGTGCAATTTCTAAGCTTCTTGTCCAAAGAAAAAGAACAATAAATCTCCTTCATTGGAAATGAGTTTTACCAGTCAGGTACGCGACTCATTCGTAGTTGATCGATAGTGGAACGCATTTCCAATCAATATCTAGTGTCCCACGAACAGCCATGCTTTGATGCTGAGACAGCGGTGCTGATGCACCGTGGCTGACGCGCGAGCGAACATAAACGAACATTGTACGCTTCTAAACGTCTTGTCCTGTCGTTTTTATTTGGAACAACAGACAATCAAGATCTAGTGTCCCACGAACAGCCATGCTTTGATGCTGAGACAGCAGCGCTGATGCGCCGTGGCTGACGCGCGAGCGAACATAAACGAACATTGTACGCTTCTAAACGTCTTGTCCTGTCGTTTTTATTTGGAACAACAGACAATCAAGATCTAGTGTCCCACGGACAGCCATACTTTTATGCTGAGACAGCAGCGCTGATGCGCCGTGGCTGACGCGTGAGCGAACATAAACGAACATTGTACGCTTCTAAACGTCTTGTCCTGTCGTTTTTATTTGGAACAACAGACAATCAAGATCTAGTGTCCCACGAACAGCCATGCTTTGATGCTGAGACAGCAGCGCTGATGCGCCGTGGCTGACGCGCGAGCGAACATAAACGAACATTGTACGATTATTCTTGTACGTGTTCGTTTTTTATTTGGAAACAACAGACAATCATAAAAGATTATGTAGCCTATAGTCATTTTTTCAATAATGATCTCTATTGAATGTCATAATAAAAAGGGATTAATTTCATTGAGGATTAATATTTATATTAAAAAAACAAAGAGGGTTACGAATTGAATGACGTTGATTCTTAAGATACGGCATAATCAGTTGTGTAAAAATAATTCTATTTTTAAGTAATTTGTTAAAAACAAAAAAATTAAAAAGTAGACAAACTAAAACACCATTAATTATATATTCCTGCATATTACATCAAAATAATGATTTTCGTTTCATTTCTATTTAATGTTTTTAAAATAAAATATTTCCCGCACTTAACATTTTACAAAATTTATATGTATTTAAGTTTCAAAAAGTTATAAACTTATTTAAAACTATCACTAATGTAAATGTATCACTATTAATAATGAAAATTTAAGATTTTGTTACACTGGTTTAATAAAGTCACTACGTGATAAATTCACAAACGCTTGTAAAACACTAAGGTACAAGATGGTCAAAAGCAGGACTCAGGAAGTTGGAGAATCAGAATCAGAATCAGAAATAATTTATTTCGTTAATAACATAAAGTTACATGAAATAAGTCATAGATAAAATAGTACGTATATAAATATAACCATAACAATTAAATAAAATCAAACAATCAAATAGTCAACATAGGTTATTTCACATGTTTGTGCAATATGACAGGAATTCTTGAACAGAATATGGGCATTTTTCAAGCAAAATAGTTTTAATGTTTTTTTAGAAAAATTTGTGAGCTGGTTATGTTTTTCAGGTGCCGAGGCAGCGCGTTATAGAGCCGTAGAGCTGAATAGTGCATGCCCCTTTCGAAAATTGTCAATCTATGGATCGGGTAGACCATATTACCCCTGTGGCGGGTATCGTACTGATGATTAAAAGTGTTCTCTGCAAAAAAGATGTGGGTTATTTTTGAAGAAAGTCAAAAACTTCAAGTATATAGATGCTTGGAAGAGTGAGGAGATTCAGTTGCTGAAAAAAAGGCTTACAGTGAGCACGATTACCTGCTGCAGACATAATGCGAACAATTCTTTTTTGGAATCTAAATACCCTTAAAATTTCACTAGAAGATCCCCAGAATCCAATAGCATATTTCAGTCTACTGTATACATAAGCATAGTAAATTTGAACGATAGTTTCTTTACCAACTGCAGGCATTAAAACTCGAAAAGCAAAGGTAATTGAAGACAGCTTTGAGCATAGCGTATCTATATGTTTAGACCAGTTGAGCTTGTAATCAATGACAACACCAAGAAGAGAGGCAGACTCTGATGGGTTGATACCATTTACGCTGAAACCCGCTATATCACGAGAAGTTGGTGAGAAAACCATGATTTTAGTTTTTTCTTCATTCAATAGGAGACCATTTGACTCAAACCACTTATTCAAGCTGACATACGACTGATTCATAATAATTTCGAGGCTGTGAATATCACGACAAGAAGATAGAGCAGTTGTGTCATCCGCATAGCAAACAATGTCTGATTGCATATTGGAAGGAAGGTCGTTTATATATATAGAAAATAAAAAAGGACCAAGTACGGAGCCTTGAGGCACTCCTGAGCTGGTCCTCAACCAACCTCTTTGAAGTTGTCCTTTATTTGTTACAGAAACTGTCTGCTTTCTCTCAGAGAGATATGAGGAAAGGAGTGAGAGAGCTGCACCGTTCAAGCCATATCTTTCAAGTTTACCCAAAAGAACAGAATGGTTGACACAGTCGAAAGCCTTGGACAGATCACAGTATATCGCACCGACACACTGCGACCCATCCAAGGCTCCCAACACGGCACCAATGACATCATTGACAGCGCTAGAAGTTGAAAACCCTTTTCTGAAACCAAACTGAGATGCAGTCAAGAGAGTATTAGAGTCAAAGTAACATTGAAGTCTTGCCAGAATGATCATCTCAAACACCTTAGCAAAAGAAGAGAGCAGACTGATTGGCCTGTAATTAGAAATCTCAGTTTTTTGGCCTTTTTTATGGATTGGACGTATGACAGACAGCTTTAGATTTTCTGGAAAAATTCCCTCAGAAAAAGATCGATTAATTATGTGTACCAGAGGAAAAGCTATAAGATATGCGCACTTCTTAAGAACTTCAGATGTAACCCCATCCCACCCACTCGACTTCGAGTTTCCCAGCTTTGAAATCGAGCTTAGAACCTCAGCCATAGTGGTTGGTTTCAAACAAAAAAAGAGAAGGTTTATCTAATTGTTGAAGAGCTGGGACATTTGCAAACATACTCGAGAGCCGAATCAAAAGAAGCCAGCTGTGATAGTTGATTACCAACTGAAACAAAATATTCGTTAAACTTTCTTTCTACATCAGCTTGGGTTCTGATAGCTACATCACCATCGGTGAGGATAATAGGGTTGTTTGAAGATTTTGAATTACCAAGCTCATCATTCACAACTTTCCAAGTTGCCCTACTCAGATTACTGCTTTTTTTAATGTAATCAATGTTGAAATTCTTTTTCGCCTGAAGTATTACCCTACGAAGAATAGATTTATACCTTCTAAAATAAGACATGAAATCTGTGGAAAAATTGCTCTTACTTACAACATAAAGCTCCCGTTTTCGCGCACAAGAGGTTCTTATTCCTGACGTTATCCAAGGCTTTTTCCCAGGACCTTTAAGTTTTTTTGAGCGTTCAGGACAAGCATGGTTAAACAAACGAAGGAAGGTATTTAAAAATGACTTAAATGCCGTATTACAATCAGGAGCTTCAATGACATCCACCCAACTTTCATGCTGGAGACAGGAATTAAGAGTGTGAATGTTTTCATTATTTATCATTCCGAAACTTCATTTCAACAGTCGAAGACTGACGAGGTGAAAGGGGAGATAACACAGTCAGCTGGGCCAGATGGTCAGAAAGTCCCGTTTCAAAAACATGCGATTGTGACTGAAACTCTTTGAAGAAGGTTATAATGTTATCAATACATGTCCTGGAACCACGACCATCTATTCTGGTAGGACAGGTAATATTTAAATTTCCATTAGCTGAGTTAACGACATCCAGAAACAGTTTCCTCTCCCTTGAGTCCCTCAGAAAATCAACATTGAAGTCGCCACACACTATGAGGACTGTTAAAAACCCCGAGCATGACCATCAACAAGCGATTCAAACGCATCAATGAAAGAATCAATGCTGGAACTAGGAGATCGGTACACTGCAGCCACCACAATCCTATCAGAAAAAGCAAGCTTAATTGTGACAGCACAACATTCAAAACTGAAGGGTACACTAAGGTCACAAAGTCGAGATTCCAAGCTATACTGCACACCTTGCTTCACCATTATGCAAGAACCACCCCTAGATGCGTGTTCTCGGCCATAAAACGCTGCAATCTCATATCCTGCAAAAGTATCCAGATAATTTTTACAAGATTTACTCAACCAATGCTCAGTAAAACAGACAATAGTTGGATGGAATTTTAAAACTTGAAAAGTGTCACTTAGTTCATCAATTTTATGCAAACATTCCTGTATATTTAAATGAAAAACAGAAAATTTATGATTAGATCTGAACAATTCCGTATCTTTAAAACAATCCAATGTCGGTACATTGTGACAGTTCACAGAATTCCTGCCACTGTTGACATCATAAACTGAGTTTATCTGGTCATACAAGCTATTGCTGGTGTGGCTAAAAAACATTCACTTGGTGTTGATGTTGGTGTAGTTCGGGTTGACGAAACATGACAGCGAGGAAAGCGAACACTCAGGACTGGGCGGGCAGGGGCTTGATGCGAGTGAGGCGGGTGTAGCTGGGCGAGGCAGTGCCAGCGGTGAGTCCACCATACTGTCCATAGTCTGGGACAACTCCACGGCCTGAAGACCAGACGGACCGGCGACAGACAATCGAATGTTGCCGGGTGTTTTGGAGTTGGAAGGCAGAGGTAGTGACTGCATTGTCCAGTTTTCAATTATATGAAACAGATCGTTGGTGACATTCCTTTTGCCTGCCTGATGGAAGTGAACACCACTGAATAGGAAGCGCTGTTTAGAACCTAGATGCAGTATTCTTATGTTGTCTATGTTTTTTTCCAAATCCTTCAAATTAGCATTAATGTTTCTTATATTTATGTTTACACGCGAGTAAGGACTGAGATCAAATCTTGTGGGCACTGTTGCGATAACAAATCTTGAATCTGGAGAAGATTCTGCCAAGCTTCTGTAAGATTGTATAGTTTTTACGATGTCCAAATTATAATTGTTCATACTGTTAGTCCCAGCTATACATACTATATAATCATTTTTCGTGAAGTTGTACGAGTCGTTTTTAATAGTTCTGACCACCTCTTCTATGGGAGCCCCTGGAATTACTGTGCTTGGTTTCAACAATGTGGTTTTGGAATTAAATTTTTTCTCTAAGAGATTATTCATTCCACGTCCATGACTGTCACTGTATAGAGTAACTGAAATGTTGAACTGCCTTCGATTCTTCTTGGCCTTACTTTGGAATGATTTCAATGACTCTGCTTTTGAAGACGAAGATGAACAACTTGTTATTAGGTCAGAGTAGTCCATTTTGTTAGCAAGAGGCAGAAACCTGTTAGATGTGGGTATTGGAAGTGCCGGTTGCAATCAGTTTATTAGTCTTACAAGATGTTGACTCCAGAAGCTCTTTTTTTCTTGTTTTACTTCTTCTAGTTTTACATTTAGACAATTTATGTTATCATTAAGATTCAATAATTGTTTGTTTTGTTTTATTATCTTTAACTAAACTGAGGACTTTGGATCTAATTTCGTCTATCTCTAGTTTTAAACTATTATTTTCCTTTATTAACAGATTTTTCTCTTTGAGGCAGGAGTCTGAATGGCATTTGTTAGTATCAAACTTTCCCTCTTGTAAGTTAAGTTCTTGAACTTTACTAATTAAACTGTTCCTCTGGCGTATAAGCTCATCAATTCTGGCAATGAGTTCATCCTTGGACTTTATACTTAAATCATCTGTTTGAGTAGAGCAGTCTGTCGTTTTTGGTTTAAAAAGAAGTTGGGATACTAATGGAGTTGTCGGGAGGCTTTTTACTTGGAGTGATTATATTAGGGGATGATGAGACAGGAGGTGAGCGATCTTATAGTAACCGGGTGTTTCCCTGAGTGGGAGTTCTTGCGGCTTATCAGTTCCGTATAGTCTGCATTTGTACGTATTGATGCCGAGCAGTCTTTGCCCAAGCATCTCCAAGTAGTTTCTCCACTTACTAGTGTTCTATCCAATCTGTATTTATATTTGTCCAAAATAATGCAAGGTTTGCCGTTTTTTGTTTCATCTAATTGAATGGACATATTATGGCTTGAGAATAAATTACTGGAAGTCAATTACTGGAAGTCACCCCCGTGGAACTATAAATGCAGTTGTAGAGACTCGGCTGTGTTGCGCCTTCAGATTCCTCGCTGTAAAAGTAGTAGCGGCAGGCGGTGAGGGAAACTCCGCGTGATGAGGGAAGTGCTTTCAGTTTCTGAGAGCAGTTGGTTAATCTGGGACTGAAGTGAGCATGCGCCAATCTTGAAAGCAACGACAGGGCCCTCGTGTTGTCTTCTTAGATGGCTAACCTAATTCTTGTGAACTGACGATGGACAACTAACATATATGACTCACGGTTTATGTAGCGGAGTGGCTATGTAATAAGTTTAAACGTCTAACTTTGCCGTTCGTTATATATATTCACCAATATTAAATACATGCATAAAAATAAGAAAAATAATTTAATTAATCAGACACAGCAAAAACGTCCTCATCGAAGTAGGTCCAGGCCTACCAATGATGAGATTTGAGAGAGCTTGGCTGTATAGTAACTCAAATTATAACTTAGTCTGACAGTATCTGTAACTTGGTGACAGTAAGTAAGGCAAACACTGATCTGTAGTTGTACTTTTAGAAACAAACCTAATCCATAAACGAGAACTCAATATATAAACCTTTGCACTGTTAGCGATACGCTATGTGAATAGTGTAAACGCTTGTAAAACACTAAGGTACAAGATGGTCAAAAGCAGGGACTCAGGAAGTTGGAGAGAGCTTGGCTGTATAGTAACTCAAATTATAACTTAGTCTGACAGTATCTGTAACTTGGTAACAGTAAGTAAGGGAAACACTGATCTGTAGTTGTACTTTTAGAAACAAACCTAATCCATAAACGAGAACTCAATATATAAATCTTTGCACTGTTAGCGATACCCGATGTGAATAGTGTAAACGCTTGTAAAACACTAAGGTACAAGATGGTCAAAAGCAGGACTCAGGAAGTTGGAGAGAGCTTGGCTGTATAGTAACTCAAATTATAACTTAGTCTGACAGTATCTGTAACTTGGTAACAGTAAGTAAGGCAAACACTGATCTGTAGTTGTACTTTTAGAAACAAACCTAATCCATAAACGAGAACTCAATATATAAATCTTTGCACTGTTAGCGATACGCGATGTGAATAGTGTAAACGCTTGTAAAACACTAAGGTACAAGATGGTCAAAAGCAGGACTCAGGAAGTTGGAGAGAGCTTGCCTGTGTAGTAACTCAAGTTATAACTTAGTCTGACAGTATCTGTAACTTGGTAACAGTAAGTAAGGCAAACACTGATCTGTAGTTGTACTTTTAGAAACAAACCTAATCCCTGAATGAGAACTCAATATACAAACCCCAATACTACTAGCGATACGCGATGTGAATAGTGTAATAGGCTGATAGAATATTTAGTTTCATATCATGCCTTGCCCTTGGAATCAACCCATATAAAAGCTCTTCTTTGAGATATACCAATAAAATCACTATAATGGAATACCCAAGCTCCTAGAACAAAGCTGTTTAACTCTTTAAACAGCTTATAGTTTCGAATCTCTGTCCTTGACCCAAACGTAACTTGGAGCTAAAACAGTAATATTCATGTAAAATTCTGGAAAGATTCGGTTAAAACAACTGTCAACATACTTTTGAATGCCAACCCTTGGTTAAGGTACAAGTCAGAGATATCTACGCTGAATACGGGTACGACAGTCCAGTAATAAGAAGTCAAGTCAGGTTACTTCATTCATCACTTTCGTTCTAGAATTTCTCAATGTCGGTCATATTTTTGAATGCCAATCCTTGGTTAAGGTACAAGTCAGAGATATCTACGCTGAATACGGGTACGACAGTCCAGTAATAAGAAGTCAAGTCAGGTTACTTCATTCATCACTTTCGTTCTAGAATTTCTCAATGTCGGTCATATTTTTGAATGCCAATCCTTGGTTAAGGTACAAGTCAGAGATATCTACGCTGAATACGGGTACGACAGTCCAGTAATAAGAAGTCAAGTCAGGTTACTTCATTCATCACTTTCGTTCTAGAATTTCTCAATGTCGGTCATATTTTTGAATGCCAATCCTTGGTTGAGATACAAGTCAGAGATATCTACGCTGAATACGGATACGACAGTCCAGTAATAAGAAGTCAAGTCAGGTTACTTCATTCATCACTTTCGTTCTAGAATTTCTCAATGTCGGTCGACACTTATGTCTACAAGAGGAAATGCAGCAGAAATTCAAAAGAATGTGTGGCCTCTATGTGTAATGTGGCCACTCTACGTGTATAACCTCCATGTCTGTAGTGTTTACACAGAGACGTACATTGAAATTTGCTTCCACAATTCGAGAGCGGTTAGGAAATTTGATAGGGTTAATTTTAAACTAAAACCACACAAAACGTAAAGTGGCCTTTGTCGCCGTGTGGTTGTGGCTATAGACAGGAGGTCCGGCACTTTACACTGGGATCATTAATTAAAGTAGGGTGAGCCACATAGACCCGGCCACTAAATGTTACTGTTGGCAGCAAATGGTCGAGCTTCCGGGGATGTCTGCCTCTCCGCAAATAGTTGGTGGAAAACGTTTTAATACTTGGTAAGTAACAGGAGACAGAGAGATAGATGTGCTTTAATTAATCTTCAAATGTATTCTTAAACACTGCAACGGATTATTTTGTTCAGGTAGACATACTGTGAAAGTTTATTAAAACCTGGAACGTGTCGTATATTTATTGTGACAATAAAGGTAGATGGGACAGATAATGAAACCCCGACCATAGAGAGTAATTTATTCCATATTCATCGACTGGTTCGACCTCACGTACAGATGTCCTTTAACAAAACATCTATATTCCTTTTCTGCAACAACGGATGTTACATATTTTAATGAGGTTTCTGTTTTGCATATTGATTAAAACATTCGATTGATGTTTTATGATTACCAATGCTTTATTTACTTATTGTTAAATCGTTGCTTTGTATTACTCTTAAATGATTTATTTATATTGTAATATAGAGATACATTGTTTTTTTTTTTTTTTTTTTTTTTTTTTTTTTTTTTTTTTTTTTTTTTTTTTTTTTTGACACGGCAAGAGACAAGTTTTAATGCAATTATTGCTTCTAAGTTATAAATAGATATATATATATATATTCTAGATCGGGAAACAAGGCAACATCAACTATGAAAACGAATCATACTAATAACAAGTAAATTTTAATGGCCATAACTTTTTAACGTATTTTCTGATCGTGGCAACAAGGCAATCTCAGCATTGGCGTCGGAAATATAATTCACTCGAACCAGTAATGTTCATACACGTGCAAAACCTACTAATTCGCGTGCAAAGCAACGGGTTTCTACTAGCAGTGCAGATATAAAATATAATGTAGTCTAAATTTTGCTATACATTTAGAGACTGTTATGGGACCTACCTTAGTTGTCTTCTGACAGAAGTAGGCTTTTCAGAGCTGTGTATGTATATTCATGTTATTGATCAGTAATAAGGCAAAATCAATAATGGAACAAAATACTCTAAGATCGGAGTAAATTGCAATGGCCATGAATATACACTTTTTAACATATTTTGTTCATTGGGAAGAAGGGAAATTCAATATTAATGTCGAAAAAAAATTACTCGAACCAGAAGTGCTCGTAAAGGTGCAAAACCTGCGAAATCGCTTGTGAAGCCGCGGGTAACTGCTAGTATAATTATAAGATACATACAATTGCATATTGTTGTGATTTGTACATTTTTGAAATCCCTAACGTGATCTATGATTGTATAATACAAAAGTACATGATGCCAGTGTATTACATTATTAAATTCACGTGTTAAGTAACCGCTAATAAATAAAAACGTTTAGTGAATCTTCTTAATAGAGAACGTTACGAGAGATTGAATACTGTAAAAGATATACATAATTATCATAAGTTTATTAACACTCATAGCTTAATTTTAAACCGGTGATAAGCTTGCATACTCGTAGGTGTATTGTAATAAGTTCTATATTTGTTAGATATCGATTGAAATTTAAAGCTTTATAGAATAATTCGAAATTCAAATCATTTTAGCTCAGCTTTTAACTGAAATTTAATATTTGTTTCCACAAATGTATTTAATTACGACATACGTTTCTGTAATAAGCGGTGTTGTACTAATGGAGTCCCTCTACAATAAACCACTTACTGATAACACTTAGTGGCTGGATGTGTGAGGGTCACCGCGGATTAGTCTGGAATGGCTGGCCTTTTGTCTTTTGTCGCAGTTATAAATATTAATGAATTATCAAATTAATGGCAGAGCGTTAGCAAAAACTATTACCCTAAGGACTGAAAAAATATAATTTCCGTCTGAACGCATATCTCGAGAAGGAACTGACATGGCGACTTTAAAATATGCACGAGCATAATTTCTATAACAGGAATATAGAGTTGGATGATGGTATATGTCATTCCATAGGATTTGTATCATTAGTGAACACTTTTAGATTGTCTTATGGATAACCATGATGACAACAAGAAAATCACAGAATAAATACATTCTTAAACGGACTGACTTCAACCATGTGCTATTGTAACATGTTGTACTCCTTGTGTAGTGTTTAGTGTTATTTTAGTCCAGCTTTCCTAACAAGCAAGCTTGTAATCCGGTCATGATATGCTTGTGTGTGTGTGTGCGCGCGTGCGTGCGTGCGTGTGTGTGTGTAATTTGTTACTCTCGATGTTTCTCAATTGGGGATACACAAGCAAGTGTAACAACTGTTTGTATTCCTAACTATCCCTTAGAGGATCCAATTATTTGGAATTGGTTGCAATTGTAGAGATTAGCCCCAATGTTCGTTAGTACATTCCGGGGTACTTGGAATCATCTCACAATTTGGGTGATAACGTTCACATGGTGTGGCAAGTATGTATTAGCCTAAAATAATTACTGAGTCCTATTTTAATTTTTGTCTTTAAACATTTGGGGGGGGTCTTGAGACCCCTGAGTTGTCACTTATATACGCCCATGGATTAAATGATGGACGTAGCCTAAATTTGTATGATATGTACATTAGAACTCAGCCTGTTGGTGTAATTATATAACAACATTATAATCACGTGTATAAAAGTAAGAATAGTTTTAAACAACTTTTTTAATGATGCGATTTTATTTCGTGTACAACGTGTCATGAAACATTTTTATTCATAACAATCTTAAAGTCCCTATTATTCTTATCATTGATAATATTACTTGATACTTGATTCTTGATAATATCACTTGATTATTACTTGATAATATTACAGTTGTTGGTAGGCCTGCTCAGCCTTAAAAGTCTTAGTGATTTTATGCTCCGTAATATTTTACATTTACGACTGTTTTTTAAACAATCAGTTAAATTAAAACAAGTTTCTAAAGGTTTTAATTTAGTGTCGAGCAAACAAATCTGAAGCCACCAAAACCATCGAGCAACTGTAAGTAGTGAATGTCGGAGTCTCGTCACTAACATCATGCATTGGAGCCGGACAGTTCTGGAGCGTAATCGCTGTTGGAAAGGCAAGTGGGGCTACGGCGCATCTACACTGCACAGCTGGGGCTACCAACGTCGCCGCTCTTGTTGTCCCGCTACTAACCTTCGTGGCGCCTTGCTGTCTGCCTCTGCTATCTGCACACTCCGCTACGCTGGATTTTTCGAGGCGCCTTCATTAAACTGATACCACATCGCTACATTGCTGTCCTGCAGTCGTGTCTACTGAACTATCAGGCGTCTGAATTTACGAGCTTAGACTTCTTTTTGTTAGCTTCAGTAGAATCTTAGTATTATAAGCTTAAATTATATAGTAGGGTAGCGCTCAGTGTTATTGTTGTTCGTTGTTTTTATCTATTTGTCTTGTTTTATTATTTATTTTCCCTGTGGCTCATATTTGTTGTATTCGTTAAGTTTTAAACTAATTACTGTTACTATTTGATTATTTATTTTATTTATTGACGATTTTAATATTAGTATTATTATTAATTATTTATTATTTAGGTTAGTTTTTAATATATTGACACAAAAAATGCCTCCTATCACTAGGTCAAGCGAATTGCTGAATGTTGATGGCTTGTTTTATATTGAGCAAGACGTTATCGATATAGCATCCCAGTTCTACAACGAACATAAACCTTGCTCAGCCACATTTGAAGAGAACTTATTTCTCACATTAGCCTAATTTTAAGTAAGCTAAACGACCTTCCCAAGGCGAATAGTGAGCTTAGTGAGGAATTAGGTATTTTGAAGGAAACCCTATCTTCAGCTGAGCGTAGGTGTTCAAACCTCGACAAAAGTTACAGGGACATGTCGGTGAACTAGAGGCCCAATATGAATTGGCCTTGAATGAATTGCTAAAGAAAGCTTGAGAAACTCTAAATTAAAAATGGTTGTTCAAGAGCCAATTAAATTAAGCTTCCATTATGATTGGTGTATCAACACATTATTACTAACTTTATGTATAGAAGTTTTTAAATACAAATTAAATCATAGGTGTTCACAGCTCACAGCTATACACACATTTAACACAGTTAATTACTAGCTTGTGTAATCAATTTTCTTCTTAACTGATGAGTAAACCAGAAACATACTCCTTTTATATTTAGAATCACATGTCCGGATCAGATGTTGAACTGAATATACGATCTCATTCACACAAGCGATTCTATCAAACACAGAATTGTATGTATTGTTCCATTCCAATATACTTCCACTTCAAACATACTCCTTTTTATATTTAGAATCACATGTCCGGATCAGATGTTTGAACTGAATATACGATCTCATTCACACAAGCGATTCTATCAAACACAGAATTGTATGTATTGTTCCATTCCAAATATACTTCCACTTCAAAACATACTCAATCAGTTCAATGTGTATGTGGTCGGATCTATTTTTTTTTTTTTTTTTTTTATTTGTTGATTTTGTTAACTGCATAGATTGTATAATACTATGAATGTAAAAATCAAAGTCAAGAAATCTATTCCTCTAACAATCGTATAATCCTAGCAATGCTAAATGTTATTCTTTAATTACGTCCAAACTGAGATTTTTGTTTAGTACATATTTTACTCACAGAATTAATATTTATTATTGTAGTGATGAGAAATTAACAGGTCTGTTATCAATTAATAATATTAATTATTACTTTTATTTGTAACGATTTCCAATAACATATTTACTTTAGAACTGAATCATTCGGTAAAAATAAAATTACTTCTTATAACTACCATAAACAAATAAATTAGGCTTATTACAATAAGAAGACAGTTTCAGATAAATTAAATTAATACATACTTTAAAATTTTTTCTCAAGCTTACATAGTTAGTAGACCTTAGAAGAGGGGCAAGGCGTTGTAAACATAAGGTCCAAATATTGGCTCTACCAGCAAGTTATTGCCTGAGGCAGCTGCAGCATGACGTCCTGTAGAGTATCCCCCCACAACAGACCGTACTATCAACAGTTACACAATAACTAAGGCATTTCAATTTTGGAAATAACCCAAGCCGAGGACTGTTATAACCTGTGAAATCCAAAATAAAACTGGTGTTATTTATACTATAATTCGTTGATCTTCGTTTCTTCTTCCCACGTATTGCTTGCTCCTGAGAGCCCGTGGATACACCCACAACTCACAGCATACGGCTTATGGGCAGCGCGCGTTCCAGTACCATAACTTGTTGGGTGTGAAAACAGCATTTTTATTATTGGGCAACTTATTATTCAATTAAAATATAATGCGATGATGAAAAGTACAAAAAAATATAGAAACGTTTATCGCAGTAAATCTAGAATTATAGGTGGTATCTTATTTCAATATTTAATTAATAAATATCCAAACAATTGTTAGTTTTCTAAAATGTTAAACTGACCAAAAAATAAAGGCGTGAAAGAGTAGGACGTATGATATTGCTCTCGTGTGGTAATTCATTGTCGTTTCACTGTGTAATGTTTCAGAGTAAGTAGCCTAGGATTTAGACACGTATGTAAAGTTACCCTTGTCCAAATGTGGTTGTGGCTATAGACAGGAGGTCCGGCACTTTACACTGGGATCACTAATTAAAGTACGGTGAGCCACATAGACCCGGCCACTAAATGTTACTGTGGGCAGCAAGTGGTCAAGTTCCTAGAACGTCTGTCTCTCCACATCTGTTTGGTGGCAATATGTGTAGTTTCTTCAACAAAAATAGGCACGCAATTCTCCTTTCGCCTTTGTGTCTGTGTCTGAGGAAAAGGTAAAAGAGCTTATTAACAGCCTTACAAGTACTGCTTTTAGTATAGATTAAATACCCATTGCTACGATAGAGGCCTAAGCCCTTTTTGTGCTGGAGCAATCAAAGCACGCATCTATTCTACGTGTCTCTGACTACTGGAAGGTTAACTTCTTTGTTGAAGCAGAGCGTAGTGATTCCTTTTCAAAAGACTAACATTCCTACTTTGATATCTCAAAGTCGACCAATATCCATCCTTCCGGTCTTTTCTAAAATACTGGAGGGGGTTGTGTCAAAACAGATGGTATTATACAGATGATTCACAACTGCTGTTGTCTTACAGCCCATTGGAGACAGCTGAAGCTGTGAGAAACATCAATTCTGATCTGGATGAATTCATGGTCAGATGATCATAGGCTTCTGATTAACCGAGATAAATATTCTGTTTTTCAGATGAACGGGTCGCCTTTGAGTTGTCAACCACGTTATAATTTTACTAATAAGTTCGTCACTTTTGATGACAAACCTTTCTTAACGGACAGTTCTCTAAAAATTCTTGGATTCACTTTGCAGTCGCATCTTGATTTTACGAATCATGTAAAATCTATATGTAAAACCATCGTGATCAATTTGAAGATGTGTAAACATATTAACAACAATCTTTCCTACAATGTGCTATGCTCTTCCATAGATCACCTCAATGGTAAATCCTTAGGCTTAAGTTCTAAGGTTTTATCGATTAAAGATTGCTGTGACTTGAAATCAACGTCAAATCAAATGAACAAGTTATTCAAACTGTCAAAACTGAATATCTCAGGCAAAAGCTTATTTTCAGCCATAAAATAAAGACTCACAGTACTCGACAGGACGGCTTACTTCATTTGCCAAGGGTCCGTCTAGAAATCGGTAAGAAACCTTTTAGAAATATACAATACTTTGTCCCCTGCTTTGAAGAACCTTAGTTACCGATCCTTTAAAACTCATATCAAAAAGATTTTTATATCATTTTATTTAGTTTTAGTATGATGATTATTTATATTTATATTATAACAAGAGTTGTCTTCTAAATCAGAGGTTGTAACTTTGAAGAAAACTTGCTAAAGAAAGACGCTATTTGTTTATTTTTATATTTGGCAAAATTAATGTTTGTCGTGGAGGAAATAGAATTTCAGAAACTGGTCTGAGTTCAGTGTCTGTCTGTCTATCCGCACGATATCTCAGAAACATGCTGACAAATATCCAACAGCTTGTGCACATAGATTCTTCTCTACTTGGGCAGTATCGAGTTCGGTGATGGCGCATATCACGAGTACGTGGTTTGGCTGAACATTGCTTATGGGTAACCATTATGGCAAAGAGTACAAGCATAAGTTTCTAACCTATGACATAACAATGCACGTGCAAATAGAGAAGACGTTTTGCGAGCAACCTTAGCGAAGCTTGTTGTCGGCGTAAAATGCCGACAAATAAACCTACCTTGTAAGTTTTCCCTTCCTTTATGAATTATTATCAGAATAAATAATTAAACATTAATTAGACAGATTAAGTATATCTTAGTTACTTAGATTTCTTAAAAAGAGGGGTATATAAAAAATTATTACGCGAAGAGAGGTTTCACGCACTATATCGACCGTTTATAAGTTCATACATATTTAATATAAACAGGCCTTATCAATTTAGATAAATAAAACTATAAATAGTGTAACACAAACACAAGAGTATGGAAAGGGTGTTACAAAATGTGCTAAAACTATATGGTCTGAACATATTATACCAAATCATATATTTATAAGGTTGTCGAATTTTTATTCAATATATTGTTATAATGCGCCTGGGGCAAGGATGGTGGACATTTTAAAATTTTACTGATATGTAACAATAAAAAATGTTTAATGGTATGGACCAGTTGTTGTTAATAACCATGAAATGCGTGTCAGTTTTGTTGTGTTTTTTAATGGTAATTCTCATGTATAAATATTTGGCCAGTTATAAATTTAAACAAATAAACTGTATTTATTAAGAATTGTTGCACAGACAACAGTCGTGTCGAACAGTCGTGTATCAATCCTCCTAGGAACGGTACGTTATTATAATCGTCTCGTTAAACGTTAAAAATACGATTCTTGTCCGACAAAATATTCTTCTTCTATAAAAGATATTTCGGGAGTTGCTTCATGGAACGCCCCCCATAAGATGTGAAACGCCACTGATGGTTCAAAAAAAGAGAGTTTCGTGATGTTCGAGAGTTGCAATGTAGACAGTTTCACGCTTAAAGCTACATATTTTTTTAATCACTAAACCTTTTTAAAATGTTATATTACCTCGTAAAGATTAAGACATTGAAAAGTAGCGTATCTTCTCGAATAATAAACAAAGAGTTAAATAAACCACAAATTGTTGTGGTGATCTATAGAATTCAACTGAATTCTTAGTTAGTCTACTTATTTAGTCGCTGAAGAAAATAATAACTATAAAAATTAATTTAGGAAATAAAGTCATGTAGAGCTGCATTATAACTCATATTATTACACCTTACAGGTCGTTATACTTCCTGTTTGTAAGTATTCATTGCCATGTGTCTACTGTATACACTCAGTAACTAGTATCTACTGTATACACTCAGTAACTAGTATCTACTGTATACACTCAGTAACTAGTATCTACTGTATACACTCAGTAACTAGTATCTACTGTATACACTCAGTAACTAGTATCTACTGTATACACTCAGTAACTAGTATCTACTGTATACAATCAGTAACTAGTATCTACTGTATACACTCAGTAACTAGTATCTACTGTATACACTCAGTAACTAGTATCTACTGTATACACTCAGTAACTAGTATCTACTGTATACACTCAGTAACTAGTATCTACTGTATACACTCAGTAACTAGTATCTACTGTATACACTCAGTAACTAGTATCTACTGTATACAATCAGTAACTAGTATCTACTGTATACACTCAGTAACTAGTATCTACTGTATACACTCAGTAACTAGTATCTACTGTATACACTCAGTAACTAGTATCTACTGTATACACTCAGTAACTAGTATCTACTGTATACACTCAGTAACTAGTATCTACTGTATACACTCAGTAACTAGTATCTACTGTATACACTCAGTAACTAGTATCTACTGTATACACTCAGTAACTAGTATCTACTGTATACACTCAGTAACTAGTATCTACTGTATACAATCAGTAACTAGTATCTACTGTATACACTCAGTAACTAGTATCTACTGTATACACTCAGTAACTAGTATCTACTGTATACACTCAGTAACTAGTATCTACTGTATACACTCAGTAACTAGTATCTACTGTATACACTCAGTAACTAGTATCTACTGTATACACTCAGTAACTAGTATCTACTGTATACACTCAGTAACTAGTATCTACTGTATACACTCAGTAACTAGTATCTACTGTATACACTCAGTAAACTAGTATCTACTGTATACACTCAGTAACTAGTATCTACTGTATACACTCAGTAACTAGTATCTACTGTATACACTCAGTAACTAGTATCTACTGTATACAATCAGTAACTAGTATCTACTGTATACACTCAGTAACTAGTATCTACTGTATACACTCAGTAACTAGTATCTACTGTATACACTCAGTAACTAGTATCTACTGTATACACTCAGTAACTAGTATCTACTGTATACACTCAGTAACTAGTATCTACTGTATACACTCAGTAACTAGTATCTACTGTATACACTCAGTAACTAGTATCTACTGTATACACTCAGTAACTAGTATCTACTGTATACAATCAGTAACTAGTATAATGTAGTTCTTCCTTCGTTTTCGTGTGAGTGTGTATTATTACGCCACTCAACGTGTCACATAATAGGTTCGTTGGGGTCGTATGACAAATTTCAAAATATCTATAGCTCATTTAATTTTCGAGATATCCTTCGTTTCTACTCACACTTTAACATTTTCGACATACACCAGACTGTGAAGTGGATGAATGAAGGCATACAACGACTTGTTCAATGGGCTTTAAAAAATGGACTTAAACTTAACCCGGATAAAACCCAACCCATGATTGTCTGTCATCAACGACTTGCCAACTTCATTGACCTACAAAATACACCGACAATAACTGTAGACGGAAAAATGCCTCCTATCACTAGGTCAAGCGAATTGCTGAATGTTGATGGCTTGTTTTATATTGAGCAAGACGTTATCGATATAGCATCCCAGTTCTACAACGAACATAAACCTTGCTCAGCCACATTTGAAGAGAACTTATTTCTCACATTAGCCTAATTTTAAGTAAGCTAAACGACCTTCCCAAGGCGAATAGTGAGCTTAGTGAGGAATTAGGTATTTTGAAGGAAACCCTATCTTCAGCTGAGCGTAGGTGTTCAAACCTCGACAAAAGTTACAGGGACATGTCGGTGAACTAGAGGCCCAATATGAATTGGCCTTGAATGAATTGCTAAAGAAAGCTTGAGAAACTCTAAATTAAAAATGGTTGTTCAAGAGCCAATTAAATTAAGCTTCCATTATGATTGGTGTATCAACACATTATTACTAACTTTATGTATAGAAGTTTTTAAATACAAATTAAATCATAGGTGTTCACAGCTCACAGCTATACACACATTTAACACAGTTAATTACTAGCTTGTGTAATCAATTTTCTTCTTAACTGATGAGTAAACCAGAAACATACTCCTTTTATATTTAGAATCACATGTCCGGATCAGATGTTGAACTGAATATACGATCTCATTCACACAAGCGATTCTATCAAACACAGAATTGTATGTATTGTTCCATTCCAATATACTTCCACTTCAAACATACTCCTTTTATATTTAGAATCACATGTCCGGATCAGATGTTGAACTGAATATACGATCTCATTCACACAAGCGATTCTATCAAACACAGAATTGTATGTATTGTTCCATTCCAATATACTTCCACTTCAAACATACTCAATCAGTTCAATGTGTATGTGGTCGGATCTATTTTTTTTTTTTTTTTTTATTTGTTGATTTTGTTAACTGCATAGATTGTATAATACTATGAATGTAAAAATCAAAGTCAAGAAATCTATTCCTCTAACAATCGTATAATCCTAGCAATGCTAAATGTTATTCTTTAATTACGTCCAAACTGAGATTTTTGTTTAGTACATATTTTACTCACAGAATTAATATTTATTATTGTAGTGATGAGAAATTAACAGGTCTGTTATCAATTAATAATATTAATTATTACTTTTATTTGTAACGATTTCCAATAACATATTTACTTTAGAACTGAATCATTCGGTAAAAATAAAATTACTTCTTATAACTACCATAAACAAATAAATTAGGCTTATTACAATAAGAAGACAGTTTCAGATAAATTAAATTAATACATACTTTAAAATTTTTTCTCAAGCTTACATAGTTAGTAGACCTTAGAAGAGGGGCAAGGCGTTGTAAACATAAGGTCCAAATATTGGCTCTACCAGCAAGTTATTGCCTGAGGCAGCTGCAGCATGACGTCCTGTAGAGTATCCCCCCACAACAGACCGTACTATCAACAGTTACACAACAATAACTAAGGCATTTCAATTTTGGAAATAACCCAAGCCGAGGACTGTTATAACCTGTGAAATCCAAAATAAAACTGGTGTTATTTATACTATAATTCGTTGATCTTCGTTTCTTCTTCCCACGTATTGCTTGCTCCTGAGAGCCCGTGGATACACCCACAACTCACAGCATACGGCTTATGGGCAGCGCGCGTTCCAGTACCATAACTTGTTGGGTGAAACAGCATTTTTATTATTGGGCAACTTATTATTCAATTAAAATATAATGCGATGATGAAAAGTACAAAAAAAATATAGAAACGTTTATCGCAGTAAATCTAGAATTATAGGTGGTATCTTATTTCAATATTTAATTAATAAATATCCAAACAATTGTTAGTTTTCTAAAATGTTAAACTGACCAAAAAATAAAGGCGTGAAAGAGTAGGACGTATGATATTGCTCTCGTGTGGTAATTCATTGTCGTTTCACTGTGTAATGTTTCAGAGTAAGTAGCCTAGGATTTAGACACGTATGTAAAGTTACCCTTGTCCAAATGTGGTTGTGGCTATAGACAGGAGGTCCGGCACTTTACACTGGGATCACTAATTAAAGTACGGTGAGCCACATAGACCCGGCCACTAAATGTTACTGTGGGCAGCAAGTGGTCAAGTTCCTAGAACGTCTGTCTCTCCACATCTGTTTGGTGGCAATATGTGTAGTTTCTTCAACAAAAATAGGCACGCAATTCTCCTTTCGCCTTTGTGTCTGTGTCTGAGGAAAAGGTAAAAGAGCTTATTAACAGCCTTACAAGTACTGCTTTTAGTATAGATTAAATACCCATTGCTACGATAGAGGCCTAAGCCCTTTTTGTGCTGGAGCAATCAAAGCACGCATCTATTCTACGTGTCTCTGACTACTGGAAGGTTAACTTCTTTGTTGAAGCAGAGCGTAGTGATTCCTTTTCAAAAGACTAACATTCCTACTTTGATATCTCAAAGTCGACCAATATCCATCCTTCCGGTCTTTTCTAAAATACTGGAGGGGGTTGTGTCAAAACAGATGGTATTATACAGATGATTCACAACTGCTGTTGTCTTACAGCCCATTGGAGACAGCTGAAGCTGTGAGAAACATCAATTCTGATCTGGATGAATTCATGGTCAGATGATCATAGGCTTCTGATTAACCGAGATAAATATTCTGTTTTTCAGATGAACGGGTCGCCTTTGAGTTGTCAACCACGTTATAATTTTACTAATAAGTTCGTCACTTTTGATGACAAACCTTTCTTAACGGACAGTTCTCTAAAAATTCTTGGATTCACTTTGCAGTCGCATCTTGATTTTACGAATCATGTAAAATCTATATGTAAAACCATCGTGATCAATTTGAAGATGTGTAAACATATTAACAACAATCTTTCCTACAATGTGCTATGCTCTTCCATAGATCACCTCAATGGTAAATCCTTAGGCTTAAGTTCTAAGGTTTTATCGATTAAAGATTGCTGTGACTTGAAATCAACGTCAAATCAAATGAACAAGTTATTCAAACTGTCAAAACTGAATATCTCAGGCAAAAGCTTATTTTCAGCCATAAAATAAAGACTCGCAGTACTCGACAGGACGGCTTACTTCATTTGCCAAGGGTCCGTCTAGAAATCGGTAAGAAACCTTTTAGAAATATACAATACTTTGTCCCCTGCTTTGAAGAACCTTAGTTACCGATCCTTTAAAACTCATATCAAAAAGATTTTTATATCATTTTATTTAGTTTTAGTATGATGATTATTTATATTTATATTATAACAAGAGTTGTCTTCTAAATCAGAGGTTGTAACTTTGAAGAAAACTTGCTAAAGAAAGACGCTATTTGTTTATTTTTATATTTGGCAAAATTAATGTTTGTCGTGGAGGAAATAGAATTTCAGAAACTGGTCTGAGTTCAGTGTCTGTCTGTCTATCCGCACGATATCTCAGAAACATGCTGACAAATATCCAACAGCTTGTGCACATAGATTCTTCTCTACTTGGGCAGTATCGAGTTCGGTGATGGCGCATATCACGAGTACGTGGTTTGGCTGAACATTGCTTATGGGTAACCATTATGGCAAAGAGTACAAGCATAAGTTTCTAACCTATGACATAACAATGCACGTGCAAATAGAGAAGACGTTTTGCGAGCAACCTTAGCGAAGCTTGTTGTCGGCGTAAAATGCCGACAAATAAACCTACCTTGTAAGTTTTCCCTTCCTTTATGAATTATTATCAGAATAAATAATTAAACATTAATTAGACAGATTAAGTATATCTTAGTTACTTAGATTTCTTAAAAAGAGGGGTATATAAAAAAATTATTACGCGAAGAGAGGTTTCACGCACTATATCGACCGTTTATAAGTTCATACATATTTAATATAAACAGGCCTTATCATTTAGATAAATAAAACTATAAATAGTGTAACACAAACACAAGAGTATGGAAAGGGTGTTACAAAATGTGCTAAACTATATGGTCTGAACATATTATACCAAATCATATATTTATAAGGTTGTCGAATTTTTATTCAATATATTGTTTATAATGCGCCTGGGGCAAGGATGGTGGACATTTTAAAATTTTACTGATATGTAACAATAAAAAATGTTTAATGGTATGGACCAGTTGTTGTTAATAACCATGAAATGCGTGTCAGTTTTGTTGTGTTTTTTAATGGTAATTCTCATGTATAAATATTTGGCCAGTTATAAATTTAAACAAATAAACTGTATTTATTAAGAATTGTTGCACAGACAACAGTCGTGTCGAACAGTCGTGTATCAATCCTCCTAGGAACGGTACGTTATTATAATCGTCTCGTTAAACGTTAAAAATACGATTCTTGTCCGACAAAATATTCTTCTTCTATAAAAGATATTTCGGGAGTTGCTTCATGGAACGCCCCCCATAAGATGTGAAACGCCACTGATGGTTCAAAAAAAGAGAGTTTCGTGATGTTCGAGAGTTGCAATGTAGACAGTTTCACGCTTAAAGCTACATATTTTTTTAATCACTAAACCTTTTTAAAATTTTATATTACCTCGTAAAGATTAAGACATTGAAAAGTAGCGTATCTTCTCGAATAATAAACAAAGAGTTAAATAAACCACAAATTGTTGTGGTGATCTATAGAATTCAACTGAATTCTTAGTTAGTCTACTTATTTAGTCGCTGAAGAAAATAATAACTATAAAAATTAATTTAGGAAATAAAGTCATGTAGAGCTGCATTATAACTCATATTATTACACCTTACAGGTCGTTATACTTCCTGTTTGTAAGTATTCATTGCCATGTGTCTACTGTATACACTCAGTAACTAGTATCTACTGTATACACTCAGTAACTAGTATCTACTGTATACACTCAGTAACTAGTATCTACTGTATACACTCAGTAACTAGTATCTACTGTATACAATCAGTAACTAGTATCTACTGTATACACTCAGTAACTAGTATCTACTGTATACACTCAGTAACTAGTATCTACTGTATACACTCAGTAACTAGTATCTACTGTATACACTCAGTAACTAGTATCTACTGTATACACTCAGTAACTAGTATCTACTGTATACACTCAGTAACTAGTATCTACTGTATACACTCAGTAACTAGTATCTACTGTATACACTCAGTAACTAGTATCTACTGTATACACTCAGTAACTAGTATCTACTGTATACACTCAGTAACTAGTATCTACTGTATACAATCAGTAACTAGTATCTACTGTATACACTCAGTAACTAGTATCTACTGTATACACTCAGTAACTAGTATCTACTGTATACACTCAGTAACTAGTATCTACTGTATACACTCAGTAACTAGTATCTACTGTATACACTCAGTAACTAGTATCTACTGTATACACTCAGTAACTAGTATCTACTGTATACACTCAGTAACTAGTATCTACTGTATACACTCAGTAACTAGTATCTACTGTATACACTCAGTAACTAGTATCTACTGTATACACTCAGTAACTAGTATCTACTGTATACACTCAGTAACTAGTATCTACTGTATACACTCAGTAACTAGTATCTACTGTATACAATCAGTAACTAGTATCTACTGTATACACTCAGTAACTAGTATCTACTGTATACACTCAGTAACTAGTATCTACTGTATACACTCAGTAACTAGTATCTACTGTATACACTCAGTAACTAGTATCTACTGTATACACTCAGTAACTAGTATCTACTGTATACACTCAGTAACTAGTATCTACTGTATACACTCAGTAACTAGTATCTACTGTATACACTCAGTAACTAGTATCTACTGTATACAATCAGTAACTAGTATAATGTAGTTCTTCCTTCGTTTTCGTGTGAGTGTGTATTATTACGCCACTCAACGTGTCACATAATAGGTTCGTTGGGGTCGTATGACAAATTTCAAAATATCTATAGCTCATTTAATTTTCGAGATATCCTTCGTTTCTACTCACACTTTAACATTTTTCGACATACACCAGACTGTGAAGTGGATGAATGAAGGCATACAACGACTTGTTCAATGGGCTTTAAAAAATGGACTTAAACTTAACCCGGATAAAACCCAACCCATGATTGTCTGTCATCAACGACTTGCCAACTTCATTGACCTACAAAATACACCGACAATAACTGTAGACGGAAAACTTTTACCATACGTTGAAAGGGTAAAAAGTCTAGGACTAATCATAAGCAACACACTTAGATGGACCGATGCAGTGGTGTACACCTGTAACATGGTGTTCGCTGCTGTGCACACACTGAAACGAATGCAAGGACTTCTACCATTTCGCATTACACTTCTGTTGATCAAGTCACTTGTGTTTCCTTACTTTAACTACTGCAACGCTGTAATCAATGACATGACTGTAGCCCTTAGCACTAAACTGCAAAGAGCACACAATTACTGCATTTGCGTTCTGTTTGATTTACGTCGAAGGGATCATGTTACACCATATTTTATTCAATCATCAATTATAAAATTAGCTGATTCAAGATCGATTCGAATTTTGTCATTGTTGTACTCTATTATTAATACGGATTCACCAAAATATTTATCTGAAACCTTTCAGTTTTTGGCGGGGAGTGGCGCAAGAGAAACTCGGTCTGGTACACTGAGTCTCAGAATTCCAATACACAGAACCAAAACCTATAACCGATCCTACACCGTTACCGCCTGTAGATTATGGAACTCCTTACCAGATCCTGTCAAACTAATTGAGAGCCGAAAACGGCTTGTGGCGGAGCTGAGACGAAAATACCTTGACCGGATAATCGTGGCGGGCGGCGGGGCTACTCTTTGAATCGTGACTGTGTGAATGGAAGAGTGAATGGAATACCGTAAGTGTAAGTTATAGTTAATTAGCCTTAATTTGCATTATTAAGATTAATTTTTTAAGAGGTTAAATGTAAGAAAGGACCATATGGTCCTAATTTCGCCTCAATAAAGAAGTGTTTCTTTCTTTCTTTCTTTCTTCTTTCTTTCGTTCAGTTAGATAGGCAGATCAGAAAAAAAATTTTCACATCCCTTCTGCAGACAAAAGAGAACTTTGTCAGTCTACAGAGCAAATAAGTTTTTATGACTCCCATTTGGACATGCACAATCATGGAACTTATTCTTGTCTATATAGAAATGAATTTTCATGCAAAATTTAGTCTACAGATGGTATCTTTCTCAAAAAATATCTTTCCATAACATATTTTCATTTTTTTCGCAAGAGCGCCCTGAAATCAAATCTGGTTCCTTATTTTCAACTTTTACTTTCGACTGTATTAGTTTAATTTTTACTGTATGAATAAAACTTTCACGTATTAAAATCTCATATTATTATTGCAATTGTAATAATACCAGTGTAAAAATATTCACTAACGCGGTTGATCAATTTCTTACGGTAACATACGCCATCATGGAACCCAAAGTTTTTTATGATGAAATGAAACTTCATGCAAAATTGTAAGTCTAAAGGTCGTGTTTGATTTCAAGATATAAACAGACAAATATAACTTTTGAACATATCAAGTAATGGGTTTCGCTGAAGCTCAGCCAATAAAACTTTTCACTCAAAATTTCTAATATACCTGCTAGAGTCGTTTTAAAAATTTGAATCTTTTTCCATCTATTCATTCAATATTTGGTTATATTCAAATTAATATCGGTTGAATAGAAAGGTAATACACAAAATTACGAATCAATTTTAACCTAATTATCCTTTTAATTGGCGCTAATAATTTTAGTATGTTTATAGTTATAAGTTACAAAGTTGTTTTAGCCAAGAAGAAACTGATAAATAACAACGTAAAGTTCAGACCGAGATTACTCACTTCCCATTGTTTATAAGACAACGTTTTACTTGACCAAAAATGTTTTGTGAAGCTCAAACAAAAAGCAAAATAATTGGACAAAACATAAGAATGAATACAATTAATTGCCCTTTGTGCTTATCGTAACAAAAGCTTTTTGTATAGTGAATTACTTTCCGCCATGTTATAATTTAATTACTTAAGTTGAGTTTGTTTTCTTTTAATCCTTTCGTAACCAGACGAACCAGGATATCTGTAGTACGTTCAAAGTTTCACTTTTATCATTTGATATCAAAGTATCATTTGCTAACTTATAGTAGTTTCTAAGTTGTTATTAGATACGAAATTGATGTTCAAAAAAATCTCGTTAATTCTTTTAGGCCCTACTGAGTTATTCCTAATTGAAACTGACGGATTGTTAAAGTTTTAGCATCCTACATCACATTTTAGTTAATACAAACTTAGGAAAATCATTTTATCAAAAGCTAATAAATATATAAGTTATCGACTACTGCCATTAACTTCATCTGTGGCCAGGATATGAAATGCAGTACAGTACGACAAAAGTTATCGTACCTAGAGTATTTTAAAAAATATGGAAACTCAATCAAAACTCCTAAACGCCTACAAAACTTTCAATAGTCACTCCAGAGGTTTCTAAAAGTATAACTGTTTGAACTCTTTAGTTTTGCTCTAAATGGGCTTCATATTCACATAGAAATGTAAAAGTTCACCACTTTAGATAGCTTAATTTAATTAATATTCTGTCTTGAGATATAACCGAGAAATTATTGTAAATATGTGTACATATAGTTGCCACAGGAAACATTTAATTCGATGGAGACCTTTTAAACGTGTTTAATAACAGTTATACCTGTTTTGGCATGGGCACAATTATTTTTTATCTTGCAAAAATTACCTTGCGAGTAAAAAATAAATGAGTACAAAAGTCTTTTATTAATACTAGCAATGTAATGGTTATAAATCGCATAATCCATTCGTAAAAATTACTAGTAAGACTCAGACTAACAATTGACAGGGTATCTTAGATTGTTTTACTGTTGGAGTTCAGGTAAGCCTATAGGGAGCCAATCAATCACAGGTTCTGTTCCTAAGGAAGCTGAGATCTGTGGTTATCTTTACTTGTTTTTGGCTTATTGAAGAACAAAATAAGTATTGCTGCTTTTCTTACCACGTGAAATACATGTGAATTTTTGTATTCATAAAACTCATCAAAGACTAATTCTAGTAATTTGGCCGGAGTTCGTAGAATTGGCTCATTATCTGTAATATAGAAGATTCCGGTGACTATCAAAGCTAAATTTTTTTGCCCTGTTACATGGATAAATACAAAAACTTATGTTCCATTTGTTCGTCTATGTATGTTTAGTTAGCATACTGCAGATGGTTTACCTTAGTATTATAATAATAATGTGTACATTTAATGTAGTTTAAAAACTAATTTTCATCGATTTCAACCTGATTTTTGTATCTAAATTATGTTTAAATATTCATAAAAATCGGCTAAATTAAAAAAATAATCACACAAAGATTATACCCAAAAAACATTTATCGTACTTTATTTTTAAGTTTAAGTAAAAATGCATTATTGTTTTAGTAAAAAGGAGAGGCCGTTCTTCTTTGAGCGTTATTCTAACCATCCTTATGGTGCACTGGCTGTGCGAGGATCTGATCAAACAGAATAAAGACGAAAGCCGATACAGCACAAGATCGATGGTATTGATAAAAGTGCTATGATCATAGACAGGATTTAATCTTGCAATATCTCTAGCACAAATCTAATGTCTGACAACTAAGAACAGTCGGACTTCGGCACTCCGATTAATTAAAACCAGGAACATATAAAGCTCGCGAGCCAGTCAATAAATATAAGATGATGACTATATTTTCCTGTTTGAAAATAGTAAAAAGTAAACATATTAAAAAATACAATTATGTGGTGATCATGAAGAACCTTTAAGCTGTTGGTCCCCAGGTTAAGCGTTAAATATGGCTCCTTAGGCCTATCTTCGCCTGGTAAAATAAGAAATTCTTTACTTTTTCTCTTTTATTCAGTAATTTTATGTTATATGGCGTTGCTTTACTTGTATTCTCTTTTAGATAAATTTGACTACTTTAGGATTGAATGAAAAATTTAAAACTCCTTAATACTTTTATTGCCACATTTGCATTTTTGCACGGATATTAATCTTATTGCACCTCACTTAGTGATAAAGGTTAAAACTGTATTTTCAAATGTTTGTACAAAATTGCAATGCTTTAAAGTATATCTTTCATTAATTACACAACAACATGTGTAGACGAACGGGTAGTAACCACTTTCTGAACCGTGACATTTAATGTTCACAGAGCATGAAGTAAAAATATCCTGCCTTCAAATAAATTAAGATAGACTTCAGAAAAATATTTCAATTGCAACTACCTCCGTTACACAAATTTTTTAATGTGCTTTTATTTCCTTTCCGTTTGCGGCGTTAATATGAAAATTCCTTTGAATACATTCTACCTGGCTTAATATATGGTTGAATATAATATTATATATACCTCATATGTTGTCGACAGTAATTTTAAATCAGATTGTCTATTATTACTGTGTATTTCATCTATTGAACATTGGTACTGTTCTATACATACATAATTATATATATATATATATATATATATATATATATACTAGCTGTTTCCCGCGGCTTCGCACGCTTTTCGTAAGTTTTGCCCGCGTATGAGCATTTCTGGTTGAAGTAAATTATATTTCCAAACCCGATGTAGATTTTACCTTGATGTCACGATCAAGAAAATATGTCAAAAATGTATTGTACATGCATAATGTATTTTATTACAAAGTGGTCTACCACTCAACCTTTAAGTTCAACCAAAAGTTTAGTTTAGACAATTATACATCATAACTTAGCGCCTTCAAATAGTGTTTCACTGTTTAATATACGTATCTATCTCGTAATTGCAGGTTTTAATGTGCAGGCGCTTTGAAAACTTTTCTTCATTTTATTCGTTTATATTCACGACATAAGCGAATAATTCAGATAATAAACTATCCTATCTTCTAAGTTAGACTAAATTACGGATACATGTGAAATTTGATTGAAATTGGTTCAGTCGTTTTGGAGTTTATTGGCAACATACATCGTGACTCAAGATTTTTATATATATAAGATATATATATATATATATATATATATAAATCTGAAATAATGAGGCAGTTTTAATGCCGAAAGACGCTTGTCGTCTTAAATCATCAGAAGTAAACGCAATTAAAATATGATAATTTCCAGGCGGTTAATTACAGCATTATCTCAGGTGCTGAATTATTATTTTTAATTGTTTCTTCACTTTAAAGCTGTGATTTTTCTCGTTGCTTGAGTCATTCGAATCCTTTTAGAAATGCGGAATTTATAAATAATTTGATTGGAAGATGTGTATTATTTTAACTAATTAAAGAAACTTGTTATACTATCACAAATCTGGTAAAGAAGAGGTCATCCTAAAATTAAATATATTACTAGAAAAGATTTTTGTAATTGTTAAAGTAACGACCGGAGCGGCAAGATGTCAGTTTTGCGTGATCAACTTATTAACCAGCTGATTATAAATATAATTTGATATTTAATGCAAAGGCAATTATTTAAAGTGTAAAAAACTTAATAAATCATGAAAAACACTAATATAAATATATAAATAGACATTAATAGAGAACACTTACCATTAGTGTGTTCCACAGAATGTGCAGAAACGCCAAACTCCAACGAAATATAGCGTTGTCCGGTGGCTTCAAATGCAACAACGTGGTCATCAAACCAAAATATGTCTTTATGTCTAAGCGCGTTCTTTCAAAAAAGGAACTTGCCCGGGCCGATTTAAACAAAATTAAAACTTTTTTAATAATTTTACGAATTTTTCTGTCGCAACGAAACATCAAAGTCTCCCGGGTTAAAAACAATACGCGACCGTACGACGAACAAATACACTCATTATTAAAAATTCCATGCTCTATTACAAAAGAAATTATCTCGTTTCGGTCGAAACGTAAACTCTTAAAATGCTCAAGAAAACACTCCGACACACCAATTCACTACGATTGGTCGAACTAGTAGATGGTTGATCCATGATCGTCACGCACCCTCGATTCAACCTACAGTACACGATATCTAGTGAAGTACTGACTTCTGCCCAGGAGCGCTCAGATAACAGATACACTATCAGTCCCGGCCGCAGATAATATTTACAGATATCCAGACAGCACACAAACAGAACATTAAAACATTAAACATTTAACTATTTATGAATATACACCCTAAAACCATGTTATTTGTCATTTGCACCCATATACATATGTTTTGTTCAGGAAGATGAGCAGAATACGTTGATAACGTCAAATTCGTGATTTTCCGAGTTGGCCTTTAACCTCTTAACGCCCACTGTGCCAAATTTGTCACATACCCATTTTATGCATGTATATAGTGTCAGAATGAAAATTACAACCTTAAAATGCCCATTGTGACACATATGGAACTATTTTCAATAATTTACTGTACTGTGCTGTTTGCCTGGTGGCAGTTATGTGAACTACAGCCAGTGAGCAGATCTACCATACACAGTAAACACCAATTCTCTTCATAACCTCTAAGTCTTCATACCTGTATTTAGCAGAAAAAAAGTAAGTACCCTTTTTTATAAAATATGGTCTAGTTTACATAGTTAACTGAAAGTGTGTTACAGTAGTTTTAGTTCATAAAATATGTCTAGTTTATGTTTTTATGATTGCTTTTTAGGTTTGTGCCAAATTTGGTCACATTGGGACAACTGTAAAAACTGCAGTTTTTCAGTTCGTCCAAAAATGGCACATTGGGCATTAAAGTCAACCTACAAGCTTTTTGTACAACAATGTTTATTTTTGTCAGATGTCACATTGTCGACTAAGAAGACCATAACAACACAACTTCGCTTTTATTACCCCCCGATGACAGTGAAGACAGTTTGGTGGATGACTCAGATGAGGATCCAGATTACACCCCTGGCCGTGACAAAAAGAAACAAGTTAGCCTTATTTTGTAAGTTTATTTATACCATTAATTCCATAATTAACTTAGTTAGGCTCATACTTACTAATCTAAATTTATATTCAATACTAATAGGCTATGTTCTGTTTATTATAATGTCTTTTCTTGTTATGACAGCACCATTTTTAATGCACACGGTTAGGATAATTCAGATTATGTTACACTAGGCCTGTATAGAAAATTGTTTCAGCGGTGCTGTTATATACTAGTAAAGACCTCAATATGTTATTTATTTTAGTGTGAAAATACATACTTTTTTGTGGTTTGAAAAAAAGCAAGGCAACAGCGAGTTTGTTTTGTTTCAGTGAACAATGCAGCGAGCTCCAGTGATGTCACAGATGAAGACGAAGAGAACATGCCTTCAACGTCTACAGCCACAAAAAAGAAGATTCCAAAAAAACCAGCACTGCTTGGAATGAAGTGAAATCCAGATAACAGTGAGAAACCTTCTCCGCCAATGCTAGAATTAAGTAACGAACATGTACTTCAGTCTCCAGTTGACTACTTCAAAGATTTTTTTGACAATGACCTTTTAACTTTGATTGCTACTCAGTCAAACTTGTATAGTGTCCAAAAAAATCCGAATAAAACCCTTGAATACCTCAGAGAAGGAAGTAGAGCAGTTTATAGGCATTTGCATCTACATTGAGCATTTATGGTCTACCTAGGAGTAGGATGTATTGGAATGGAAATACACGAAGTAGAAAAGGTTGCACATGTTATGTCACGTAACAGATGGGGGAGGAACTGAAGGCCAACTTGCACTTCAATAACAATGATCACATGCCATTACAGAATGATCCAAAACAAAGATAGGCTATTTAAAAATCCGCCCACTAGTTGATGCTCCTTCAAAACAAATTCAAAAACATTCCTATTGAGGAACAAATGCTCTGTGTTGATGAACAGATTGTGCCCTTCAAAGGCACATCTTTACTAAAACAGTACAACCCGATGAAACCCCACAAGTGGGGATACAAACTGTTTGTACTTTGTGGACAGCAAGGGTCTGATTCACAATTTTGAGATCTACACTGGTCGCATACTACCTGCTACTTCCCTACCTGACATTGGAGCTAGTTCAAATGTTGTTTTACGACTGGTTGAACACTTGCCTCGTAATGAAAAACAAATTCTTTAATCTATTTTGATAACTGGTACTCATCACCAGCTCTCTTAGTGACTCTAGCAAATATTGGTTTCCAATCCCTCGGGACCATTCGACTAGGACGATTTTCCAGGCTTGTTGTTTTCATCTGACCAAGAAATGAAAAAAGAAAGGCCGTGGGTCTTATGAGGAAAAAGAGGCAACAATTGATGGGGTAAAAATTAGGGCTGTAAAATGGTTAGACAATCGAGGGGGTGTCTCTTGCGTCAACTTTTGAGTCTGCTTGCCCTATCAACAACACTGTGCAACGCTTTGACTCTAAAGGTCGTGAGCAGATTGATGTCACTTGCCCTAAAATCGTTACAACATACAATAAGTTCATGGGGGGAGTGGACCTTCTAGATGGACTTATCAGCTACTACCGAATTAATCTAAGATCTCGGAAGTTTATTTGAGGTTTTTCTTCCACTTTGTTGACGTAAGTATTGTCAATGGATGGCTTCTCTTCAGACGAGACTGTCAACATAATGGAATTGCTAAGCAGGGAGTAATGGATTTGCTAGCTTTCCGGTGTGAGGTGGCCGAGTCTCTTTGTAACTTAGAGCTGACCCAATAAAAAGAGGAAGGCCATCAAACAGACAGGGTAGAGAACGAATTTTCAAAGAAAAAGAAGAAAGAAAGGTCCATGTGTCAATATCCCTATACAGAGATGTTAGAAAAGATGGAGTTGGACATTGGCCATCTGTTGTCGAAGATAGGCAGAGATGCAAGCATCCCTTCTGCAAGCAGAAATCATCCATTATGTGTGAAAAGTGTAAAGTTCACACCTCTGCCTAAACAAAGGAAAGAACTGTTTTGTGGATTTCCACTTGTAAGGTGCTCCTTATACTGTGTTAGTAATGTGTTTTTACTTATAATTCTAAATATACTGTAATTATGATAGCAATATACTATTAGTTTTTTCTTATGTCCTGTTTACTTTCTCTAAAGTGCACTATTTTCTCTATTGCCCAATGTGCCAGATTTGGCACTTACCCAAAATTTGGTTAAATAGTAAATTTAAAAATCTGAAAAAAAAATTACAGGTCATCTAAGTACCATTTAAAGTAACTTTTAGCATAAAAATAATTTTTTTTATATACTGCATCATGTAGTGGGCATTAAGAGGTTAACCTCATAATTGCCAATTAATATTATTTTTTGAGATATAGAAAGAAGCTTAAAACAACAAGGGAAATGACCTTTACGACCAGAAAAAGGTACTAGTGTATAATATAGTTTAGAACACTGCAGCTTGTACTTTAATCATTTCAACGAACGACAGAGGAAGGGGTTGAGAGGATCTATCTAAATCATTATTATATACAATAATGTATGTACGTAATATGTATGGGTACGCCACATCACGTGTAGCGTAACAAGCTTGGCCGAGGTCCCGTACAACACTCCAAGTCTAAGATAATTTCACTCTAGAGATGTCATGAGGACAGTAAATAAAATAAATGTTAGCATTCCCTCTGTAGACCGAAGACAAAGTTATGTCAGGCTACTGAGTGACGCTCATCTAAATTTCATAATTGTCCTGCATCATTAAAGAAATCATACTTGTCTATGTATAAATGTTAGCATTCCCTCTGTAGACCGAAGACAAAGTTATGTCAGGCTACTGAGTGACGCTCATCTAAATTTCATAATTGTCCTGCATCATTAAAGAAATCATACTTGTCTATGTATAAATGTTAGCATTCCCTCTGTAGACCGAAGACAAAGTTATGTCAGGCTACTGAGTGACGCTCATCTAAATTTCATAATTGTCCTGCATCATTAAAGAAATCATACTTGTCTATGTATAAATGTTAGCATTCCCTCTGTAGACCGAAGACAAAGTTATTTCAGGCTACTGAGTGACGCTCATCTAAATTTCATAATTGTCCTGCATCATTAAAGAAATCATACTTGTCTATGTATAAATGTTAGCATTCCCTCTGTAGACCGAAGACAAAGTTATGTCAGGCTACTGAGTGACGCTCATCTAAATTTCATAATTGTCCTGCATCATTAAAGAAATCATACTTGTCTATGTATAAATGTTAGCATTCCCCCTGTAGACCGAAGACAAAGTTATGTCAGGCTACTGAGTGACGCTCATCTAAATTTCATAATTGTCCTGCATCATTAAAGAAATCATACTTGTCTATGTATAAATGTTAGCATTCCCTCTGTAGACTGAAGACAAAGTTATGTCAGGCTACTGAGTGACGCTCATCTAAATTTCATAATTGTCCTGCATCATTAAAGAAATCATACTTGTCTATGTATAAATGTTAGCATTCCCTCTGTAGACCGAAGACAAAGTTATGTCAGGCTACTGAGTGACGCTCATCTAAATTTCATAATTGTCCTGCATCATTAAAGAAATCATACTTGTCTATGTATAAATGTTAGTATTCCCTCTGTAGACCGAAGACAAAGTTATGTCAGGCTACTGAGTGACGCTCATCTAAATTTCATAATTGTCCTGCATCATTAAAGAAATCATACTTGTCTATGTATAAATGAACTTTTATGCAAAACTTATAGTCTGCACATGAAATATTTTTAAATATGTCTTACCACACGATGTATTCAATTTGTTTTTATTAATTTAGGCTTCATAGCAGTGTTCACGTAATGAAAACTCCTGTCAGCTAGAGAATCTACTAAATCGCACGAGTGCGCTGGAATCACACCTCATGTACTTACAGACACCGTCATCGGACTTGATATTGCTCACATTTAAATGAAGCTACAAGCAAACTTACGAGTCATTTTCGATACTTCGTGCAGAACAAAGATACAAACATATATTACATTTTTCCAACCCCTCCACAGACTGAGCTTTAATAAAGAAGGCTATAAAATTACATGGGGTTTAATAAATCCCTATATTGATCCACACTCTCTCGCGTCCTTTTCTGGTACAATGCAGCATTACACCAAGTGTTTTTCAGCTTTTACGATTACATTTCTCAAACTGGAACCCGAACTGAGAACAAAGTAACTATTCCTGAGTCGTGAAATATTTACACAACTTAACCACTGGGGCATGTCTGTTAGCTTGGTTACATTAACATATCCTTGTAATGTTCCATGTTTACCGATTTTTTGTATTTTTCACGTTTCAGCTAATTCCGCATTATTCATATATAAAACGCAACTTGAAAATTTCAATAACTCGTTTAACTTTTACAAATAAACATATATAGAGATTTTATTCTAATTTTCTCTTATTACCTGATGCTTACGCTATTAAATAAAGTAGTTTACGTTCGGATTTGGATGTTTAGCAATTACCAACGTAATCCAACGAAATATTAGACATTTTACTATTTTAGGTCTTTTTAAGAAGTAGTCTGGTACAAATCCCACTTTTCCTTACAGTTTATATTTACATAATAAGGATCCCTTCTCTCAGCGTTCAAGCAAAAAGAGTTTACCATTTTTAACTCAATTTTTTACAGGTGAATAGTCTTAAATCGTCAATTTACCATTCTTTAGGCTTAAGGTGCTCTGTTTCTTACTTTTAGGATTAACTATTATTGACATTTCTAAAGCCTGATTTTAAGTTAGTCAAATAATTTTAAAAAATGACATGGTCAAATGTGCTATTTGATTCACCCATTCTCTATTAGATTAAAATACATTTTATTAGCTTGTCATGTAATAATTTACTAGGTATACATTGCCCTACTGCATACATATCTATAATATCATGTCACTCCGGAAGTCAATCAAAATACCTTACTAGTCTAGGTGGAGTAAAGGTTTGCTGAGCTTCTTGTCCTTTTGCCCTGAATAAGACCATTGCCTCCATCCTAGAGATTCGACATTTCTAATCACGTTTTACTAAAATATTCACTTTAGTTTCACCTCAACGCATAATAAATATGTCTAAGTTTTATTTAGACCTCTTGGCGAACACAGTCAGAACAATTTTAAATAAATATTTCTACGTAGCACTCTAAACACATGTTTTATATTACATTAAAAACATAAAACCAAATTTAATACATTTTATTGTTTTGTGAGGCCTTTCGATATCCAAGATATCTTCTTCAGACACATCACAAAAGTAAATACAAAAAGTAAATTCGATTATTAATAATAGTTAACATATGTGATTTAATATTAATTTGTCCTGTGTGGCGTAGTGTGTAAATATAATTAAATTATTACTGGTATTATACTATATAAATTTTGAATGTTATTTTTGTAATCTTCGTTTAAGTAATATTGAATTTTGAATTGGTCCATCTTCTTGATTTAATAGATCATCTGTATTTGTTTGATTTATGTAATATGACTCCCATGCATTTAAATATTTTGAAGTGTTAAAATGTTTTAATAGTTTTAAGTTTTTCTGTGATATAGTGTGTCCAGTATTGATGCAGTGGTGTGCGACGGCAGATTTTTCTTTTCTGTTGAATTTAATGTGGGAGCAATGTTCTTTATATATCGTGTATGAATTTTTCTTCTTGTTTGTCCAATGTATTTTTTGTTGCAGTCATCACATTTAATTTGGTATATACCTGATTTATTAATAATTTCTTCTTCATCTTTTGGATTTTTCAATTTATTCTTCAATTGACTTGTTGTTTTATATGTGACGTTTTTATTTGTATGTTTTTTAATGATTTTTGTATATCTTTAGATATATTTGTCCATGTAGTGCTTATCCAATTTGTGTTTGTGTCTTTAATAGGTAAAAGTGTTGTCTTTGACTTTTTGTCATGTTTCTTTTTTGCTTTTTTAAGTATATGTTCGACTAAATCTGTTTTATATCCATTAAAAACGGCAACATCTCTTATATATACTGAAGTTCTTTTTTGAATTTTTCTTGTGATAGAGGAGTGTTTAATAATCTATATATCAATGAATAGAAGACTGCTCGTTTTTGTGTTGGTGGATGGTTTGAGTCATTTGTTATATAACGATCAGTGTGTGTTGGTTTACGATATATATCGAATTCTAATCGCTTTGAAATTGTGTTTTTTATTACTAAAATATCTAAAAATGGAAGTGAGTTGTTACAAACTGACAGTCACGTGTGTTTCTGTGTGTTTACACATAGACAGATAGCAAATATCGGATATGAAATACGTAACACTCTCTACTATGCACAGACAGACTGAATCACTTTTATATTTTCCGCTGCATCGACCGATGTGTGAAAGTAAATGAAGACGAGTGCATACGTAAAGTCAATTACAAACTGACAGTCACGTGTGTTTCTGCGTGTTTACACATAGACAGATAGAGAATATCGGATATGAAATACGTAACACTCTGTACTATGCACAAACAGACTAAATCATTTTATATTTTCCGCTGCATCGATCGATGTGTGAAAGTAAATGAAGACGAGTGCATACGTAAAGTCAATTACAAACTGACAGTCACGTGTGTTTCTGCGTGTTTACACATAGACAGATAGAGAATATCGGATATGAAATACGTAACACTCTGTACTATGCACAGACAGACTAAATCACTTTTTATATTTTCCGCTACATCGATCGATGTGTGAAAGTAAATGAAGACGAGTGCATACGAAAAGTCAATTACAAACTGACAGTCACGTGTGTTTCTGCGTGTTTACACATAGACAGATAGAGAATATCGGATATGAAATACGTAACACTCTCTACTATGCACAGACAGACTAAATCACTTTTATATTTTCCGCTGCATCGATCGATGTGTGAAAGTAAATGAAGACGAGTGCATACGTAAAGTCAATTACAAACTGACAGTCACGTGTGTTTCTGCGTGTTTACACATAGACAGATAGAGAATATCGGATATGAAATACGTAACACTCTCTACTATGCACAAACAGACTAAATCATTTTATATTTTCCGCTGCATCGATCGATGTGTGAAAGTAAATGAAGACGAGTGCATACGTAAAGTCAATTACAAACTGACAGTCACGTGTGTTTCTGCGTGTTTACACATAGACAGATAGAGAATATCGGATATGAAATACCTAACACTCTGTACTATGCACAGACAGACTGAATCACTTTTATATTTTCCGCTACATCGATCGATGTGTGAAAGGAAATGAAGACGAGTGCATACGAAAAGTCAATTACAAACTGACAGTCACGTGTGTTTCTGCGTGTTTACACATAGACAGATAGAGAATATCGGATATGAAATACGTAACACTCTCTACTATGCACAAACAGACTAGATCATTTTTATATTTACCGCCGCGTCGATCGATTGGTGAAAGGCAATGAAGACGAGTGCATACGTAAAGTCAATTACAAACTGACAGTCACGTGTGTTTCTGCGTGTTTACACATAGACAGATAGAGAATATCGGATATGAAATACGTAACACTCTCTACTATGCACAGACAGACTAAATCACTTTTATATTTTCCGCTGCATCGATCGATGTGTGAAAGTAAATGAAGACGAGTGCATACGAAAAGTCAATTACAAACTGACAGTCACGTGTGTTTCTGCGTGTTTACACATAGACAGATAGAGAATATCGGATATGAAATACGTAACACTCTCTACTATGCACAAACAGACTAAATCATTTTTTATATTTTCCGCTGCATCGATCGATGTGTGAAAGTAAATGAAGACGAGTGCATACGAAAAGTCAATTACAAACTGACAGTCACGTGTGTTTCTGCGTGTTTACACATAGACAGATAGAGAATATCGGATATGAAATACGTAACACTCTCTACTATGCACAGACAGACTAAATCACTTTTATATTTTTCCGCTACATCGATCGATGTGTGAAAGGAAATGAAGACGAGTGCATACGAAAAGTCAATTACAAACTGACAGTCACGTGTGTTTCTGCGTGTTTACACATAGACAGATAGAGAATATCGGATATGAAATACGTAACACTCTCTACTATGCACAAACAGACTAAATCATTTTTATATTTTCCGCTGCATCGATCGATGTGTGAAAGTAAATGAAGACGAGTGCATACGTAAAGTCAATTACAAACTGACAGTCACGTGTGTTTCTGCGTGTTTACACATAGACAGATAGAGAATATCGGATATGAAATACGTAACACTCTCTACTATGCACAAACAGACTAAATCATTTTTTATATTTTCCGCTGCATCGATCGATGTGTGAAAGTAAATGAAGACGAGTGCATACGAAAAGTCAATTACAAACTGACAGTCACGTGTGTTTCTGCGTGTTTACACATAGACAGATAGAGAATATCGGATATGAAATACGTAACACTCTCTACTATGCACAGACAGACTGAATCACTTTTATATTTTCCGCCGCGTCGATCGATGTGTGAAAGTAAATGAAGACGAGTGCATACGTAAAGTCAATTACAAACTGACAGTCACGTGTGTTTCTGCGTGTTTACACATAGACAGATAGAGAATATCGGATATGAAATACGTAACACTCTCTACTATGCACAAACAGACTAAATCATTTTTATATTTTCCGCTGCATCGATCGATGTGTGAAAGTAAATGAAGACGAGTGCATACGTAAAGTCAATTACAAACTGACAGTCACGTGTGTTTCTGCGTGTTTACACATAGACAGATAGAGAATATCGGATATGAAATACGTAACAATCTCTACTATGCACAGACAGACTAAATCATTTTTTATATTTTCCGCTACATCGATCGATGTGTGAAAGGCAAATGAAGACGAGTGCATACGAAAAGTCAATTACAAACTGACAGTCACGTGTGTTTCTGCGTGTTTACACATAGACAGATAGAGAATATCGGATATGAAATACGTAACAATCTCTACTATGCACAAACAGACTAAATCATTTTTATATTTTCCGCCGCGTCGATCGATGTGTGAAAGGCAATGAAGACGAGTGCATACGAAAAGTCAATTACAAACTGACAGTCACGTGTGTTTCTGCGTGTTTACACATAGACAGATAGAGAATATCGGATATGAAATACGTAACAATCTCTACTATGCACAAACAGACTAAATCATTTTTATATTTACCGCCGCGTCGATCGATTGGTGAAAGGCAATGAAGACGAGTGCATACGTAAAGTCAATTACAAACTGACAGTCACGTGTGTTTCTGCGTGTTTACACATAGACAGATAGAGAATATCGGATATGAAATACGTAACACTCTCTACTATGCACAAACAGACTAAATCATTTTTATATTTTCCGCTGCATCGATCGATGTGTGAAAGTAAATGAAGACGAGTGCATACGAAAAGTCAATTACAAACTGACAGTCACGTGTGTTTCTGCGTGTTTACACATAGACAGATAGAGAATATCGGATATGAAATACGTAACACTCTCTACTATGCACAAACAGACTAAATCATTTTTATATTTTCCGCTGCATCGATCGATGTGTGAAAGTAAATGAAGACGAGTGCATACGTAAAGTCAATTACAAACTGACAGTCACGTGTGTTTCTGCGTGTTTACACATAGACAGATAGAGAATATCGGATATGAAATACGTAACACTCTCTACTATGCACAGACAGACTGAATCACTTTTATATTTTCCGCCGCGTCGAATCGATGTGTGAAAGTAAATGAAGACGAGTGCATACGTAAAGTCAATTACAAACTGACAGTCACGTGTGTTTCTGCGTGTTTACACATAGACAGATAGAGAATATCGGATATGAAATACGTAACACTCTCTACTATGCACAAACAGACTAAATCATTTTTATATTTTCCGCTGCATCGATCGATGTGTGAAAGTAAATGAAGACGAGTGCATACGAAAAGTCAATTACAAACTGACAGTCACGTGTGTTTCTGCGTGTTTACACATAGAAGGATAGAGAATATCGGATATGAAATACGTAACACTCTCTACTATGCACAAACAGACTAAATCATTTTTATATTTTCCGCTGCATCGATCGATGTGTGAAAGTAAATGAAGACGAGTGCATACGTAAAAGTCAATTACAAACTGACAGTCACGTGTGTTTCTGCGTGTTTACACATAGACAGGATAGAGAATATCGGATATGAAATACGTAACACTCTCTACTATGCACAAACAGACTAAATCATTTTTATATTTTCCGCCGCGTCGATCGATTGGTGAAAGGCAATGAAGACGAGTGCATACGTAAAGTCAATTACAAACTGACAGTCACGTGTGTTTCTGCGTGTTTACACATAGACAGATAGAGAATATCGGATATGAAATACGTAACAATCTCTACTATGTACAGGCAGACTAAATCACTTTTATATTTTCCGCTACATCGATCGATGTGTGAAAGGAAATGAAGACGAGTGCATACGAAAAGTCAATTACAAACTGACAGTCACGTGTGTTTCTGCGTGTTTACACATAGACAGATAGAGAATATCGGATATGAAATACGTAACACTCTCTACTATGCACAAACAGACTAAATCATTTTATATTTTCCGCCGCGTCGATCGATTGGTGAAAGGCAATGAGACGAGTGCATACGTAAAGTCAATTACAAACTGACAGTCACGTGTGTTTCTGTACGTGTTTACACTTAGAAGGATAGCGAATATCGGATATGAAATACGTAACACTCTGTACTATGCACAAACAGACTGAATCCCTTTTATATTTTCCGCTACATCGATCGATGTGTGAAAGTAAATGAAGACGAGTGCATACGTAAAGTTAATTACAAACTGACAGCCACGTGTGTTTTTTTAATGTTTACACATAGATAGATTAACCTTGAAATCTTTCGCCATGCATTAAGCTTAACTAAGTTCCGGGAATCGGTATCAACCTATTTCGATTTATTCTAAATGTTTTTGTCTAATATAACGTCAGTTCTAATTACTACGAATAAATATGAATTAATTTCTGAGACCATTTAATTCTGTCAACCTCAATACATTATTACACTATGAACAATATCCGGCCAATAGAAGAAGGTCTGAGAGCATGTCACATTTTAAACTTGAATGCCAGTTGAACATGGTGGAGGAGGTTGGTGTCACTCTTTACGGATCATTTAGTAATTGTACTGTATTAGATTCTTTCAAGGTAATTGGCTTCATATCAACTATTTTGACAATAAATCTATATTGTTGTCGCCAAAGTACATAATATTATAATATTGAGTGGCCTGTATGTGGCCTTACATGCGGTGGCCTGTATACCACACATAGCCAAATATCTTCAGGACAACACAAAGAGACTCTATCCTCAGCCAGTGTGTGCTGCTCGAAAGTGATGTACAACGCGGCCCTACCACCGGTCACTCCGGCTCCAAGGTCTGAAGGGGTGCCAGTGTGAACGACCATTCGCAGCCATTCGTAATGCCTTATAAAGTGCTTGGCGGTGCTTCGCTATTGTAATATTGCACGTGTCGCTGATTGTCCTTCACTGTAGAAGTGTTATTGATTAGTCTACTAGATTCGGGAAAGTTTATGCCCCTGACCATCAGTGCGGGCTGCGGTGGCCCCACACTTCTAACATTCCTCGAGATAAATTCATGCTCCGAAATAAAGCTCAGAAATTAAAGTTGATACGATAATTATACAGCGTTCACGTTTGTATAAAGAAGTACCTATTTTCGCCAGTAGGTATGTAGCCGGCATAATATCGACGTACCCAATATCTTGTCAAAAGTCAGTAGTAAGCGTAATACACATAGAAGTGTCAATAAAATGTACATCGAGGTGGAGTTTAAGCTGCTTCTGCTCTGCCAGATTATTCCAAGTACCATCGGCGCGAGAGCGCGTGCTTTTGGCAGGAAGAATTGTGATTATTGCCTCAGAGAGAATCGGATACTTCAGTATTATTTTAGGCAGATTAATAGACTATTCTCTTCAATTACGTGTCAATACAAAATTACTCGTATATAAATATAAATACGCAATATTGTAAACTGTTCACATTATACTTCTAATCAGATTTATCTGATCGTATCATTGCTAAAAATAACCCTAAAAGTGACTTTCTCAGCAGTTTTCATTTCCCAACATTAAAAACGCTCACTTTCCCGTAAATCCAGCTTACTGAAGTCGCGTACCATTTGTAAGAGGATAACGTTTTGAGAAGTCTGAGATTTAATGTTCTGTAGCCGGCTAAGCCTACTGAAACTATGTTTGCCTTCCAAACCAGCTTCAAGCTTTTGCTCTCTATTTACAAAACTTACATTATTTACTTTCCAGAAAGTTTCCACTATTCTGTAAAATATTTTATTAACTGGAAATCTTGTAATAACCTTACACATCTCACAGGCACTTATAACGACATCTAAGTGTATAACCGGAACTGCTAATAATACATATCCAACTGTTAGGCGTAGCTCTATCGTGATTGGCTGAAGTTTAACCAATCACACCAATTAATTGTTTGATTTGAGCCAATCAAGGTAAAGCTCCGTCCCTTTCAATTCAAAAGTCATTTTCCAACCACACCTCTTTTGAAAGTGTTTATGATTCGGTTCTGGATTACGAACTTGACCAAAGCTTTAAGAGAATATTATTTATAATAAACGAGTTTCATATGAATCGGGTATTATCGCGTTCAGACTTGTTATATTTCATGTATTAAACAGATCATGGGTTATATAAAGGGACGGTTTCAAGCCCCCCCCCTCCCCCCAATTTTGAAAGACAAACATTAAAATTGCAATCAGCAGTTTTTTTAAGCTAAGACACATTTATGAAGTCTTACAGCTTAGCAATATCCCGGAGAATATTCCCGAGCCCCTATCTTTTGAGTATATTTTATACTTCCTACACCACCCAGTGCCTTAGCCTCCCTCCCGAAATACTTCTCTAAATATGCCAGTGAAAAATATTGCAATTGGTAAACTTTTAGAAAATTTCTAAAAATGTACCAATATATACCTAAAAATGAATAGTACTTACTGTAAAATTTCCTTTAATTCTGGTACCTATATTTTTTTATTTTAATGGAATATTTATTGAGATGTTTAAAAATCTATTTATTCTTAGTAACGCAGTAACCTACATTAATAACAAAATATCTGGTTAAATCCTGAACACATAAAACTTTCTGCAACACCTGAGAAAACTCATGAGGAAACACTTTGCTTGGAAGCTGTTTAGTGTAGTGTAGCTGTAAGTAAGAGGGTTTTGTAATTCTGTCTTTGAGTCCAAGCTGTCGTTAGTTAATTGCCTTAGGATAGTGACAACCAATTTAATATTTGACTGAGTTAATTCTTGTAGAAATAATCTGCCTTTGTGTGTGTGTGTGTGTGTGTGTGTGTGTGTGTGTGTGTGTGTGTGTGTGTGTGTGTGTGTGTGTGTGTGTGTGTGTGTGTGTGTGTGTGTGTGTGTGTGTGTGTGTGTGTGTGTGTGTGTGTGTGTTTTACTTATTGTTATTTGGTAAATTATAATGTTTTAATCAAGTTAATTTTTAATTTCTTAAAATATATTGTTATTTGAAGATATTCCTGGAACCTGTTGTTAATTGACGTGTGAAAAACAGTCTTGTAATTGCCGTGCTATTCTCCCCAAGAGCCTAATAATTTCCAAACACTGAATTGACTGAAAATTCTGTTCTTGTTATTTAATTTACATTTACTAAGATAATTAAGGCATGTTATTGTGATTAGAGTACCTTAACAAAACTTTAATTACTTTCCTTATCACACAAACTACATATATTGTTACATATTAGGTTAGTTAGTTAGTTACATAAACCTCAGTTGAACATGGTTACTTCTAACTTTACTTCCGATGGCTAATAACTTAAAATATGGTGATTAATCGAATTTTGCTTTCAATCACTCTAAATTTGAATGTCCTACGTACATTTGCTGAGTTATAATTCTTAAAAGTAGACGAAGAAACATAAAATTGTATCTCCTTATTGGAAATTTGACTCGATCCAGCTGTGTGTATGATATATTTAATTGGTTATACGATGAATAATTTATAATTCATTCATTTTGGTTGAATTTTATAGCTATTTTTGTTATGATTAATTGCACTTTCAGATAATGTTCTCTCAGTATTTTGGTGAACGACATAAAATAAATGATTAGTTATTCTAAATCTTAAATGAATGATTGTTTGTACCACATAGTCTCTGGACCAAATGTATAGGTATTGTTTATTGTAGTACTTTGGACTAACAGGCTCGCAGTTAAAATGTGCTACCTCAGAGCTTGTTTTTCACTCTGGTTAAAGGACTAGAGTGAATAATCAAAACTTCCCGGAGCGCCTTACTCTTCAATAGACATACATTCGTGCTAACATCTCTTCACTGTACGCCAACTGTCTGGGCAAGTCTACGTAGACATAGACACAAAAGGCTGAAGTTTTTAAACTAGCCCAATTTACTAACAATATTTACGATTAGTTTTATTCCCACAATGACTAAAGAAAACAAATATAATATATTACATATACACATTCTCAATTATTTTCATTAAGTAAAATCCAGAATTACAGGTTTGTAATGTTTAACATAATAGTAAAATATTTATGAAAATTTCCCTTTATTAAAGATATGGCAATGTTCAAAATGAATGCAAGTTAGAAGTATGCCACACCACATATCGCAATAGGGTTCGCTGGTTTCAACCAAAATTTTAAGTCTACTTAAGATATATGACATTCAGATGTGTATATTAAATTGGGTTTCATATTATTTTTTAAATAATAACAGTCTACACAACGTCACTATAAAATGATGTTGTATGTGAGTAGATATGAATGTGGGGTTCCTGGCTCCACTTTTGGGACAGTCAGAAAATCAATGTAAAATAACTGTCCATTGAACAATAAAAAAATCTAAGAAATCTAACAGGAAACCACGAATGTAAAATACTGTCCATTGAAAAACCATAAACAAATCTAAGAAATCTAACAGGAAACCACGAATGGAAAATAACCCGAATCTTTAGCTGTTTTACTGTTCATTGTAGGCTTCTAATTTCTTAAGCTATTTTTAATGAAAAAATCCAGAAATCTCAATGAAAAAATCTATAAACGGAAATAATGAAATTTGCTAACAATCACTCGAGAAGTCGGGGAGAATGTGAGTAAAACCGCATTCTTTTCACGAGGTTCTTCATTTACTTTCTCCAAATGTACTATAAAATCATCAAAGATTTCAGGTTTAAAATCGTAGTTAAATTCAATGTCTAAATAGTGAAAGATTATAGGTAAAATCTTCTCATAATAAACGTGTGTATTTAAACCTACAAACCTAATGTATTCTTATGAAAAGGAAAATAATTTTGTCAACGGTTCCAAGAGATAAGTAAAAATTTTTGTTCTTTTTTCTAAATTCTGAGACAAATTTTGTTTGCATTCTTATCTCCATATTGTAATTTTCTAAGCAGATTATTCAAAATGTGTTAGCTTATTTCGAAATTTTCTTAGGTTTTAAGGTCTTTCATACAAAAATTAAATTACAATCTCTACAAACTAATCTTTTATCAATAATTTCTCCTCTATTATAACACTTGTAACAGTTGGCATTATACTCTTCCAATTTTTAACAAAAAGAATAAATGGAAGCTATGGAACTAAGTCTGCCGAGATATAAATTTTTTCAGCGCAAATGTTTATGTTTATATTTCAACTACCGAGATAAAAAGAAATGATTTTATTTTATTATTCAACTATTTAGGATATTTTGTCTATGATTACAAAGATTATTACGGAAGAAATCGAGATTTTTCATCAGCGAAAGAGTAATATTTTTAAAGTTTTAGAAGGAATGAAAGAGAAACAATATGAACATCATTAACTACTGAATTTCTCTAATATCGTTCTTAATCACATCATATGGCTAAAAATTTCTCTCAGAAACCAACAACCACATAATAAACAAATCGCGTTTGTAACAGCATTTTGAAAATCCTCATATTGATAATTATATCGTATCTTTGAACCAGAAATATTTGTCAAACTCTTTGTTGTATCAATGACATAAATAGGTCTATTCGCTAAAAAATTCTTTAGGATTGTAATAACATTTCCATATTTTTGTAGTAAACTTTCTTAAAATCTTGATACATCTGATACATGATTCTGAAAAGACCACCGGAAATGTTTAAATTTTGTAATTTCATCTGGATAATAAGAACCATTCAATTTTACTCTGATATTTTTCACATTTCAAACTATCGAACTTTGAAGGATTTTTTTCTTGATTATTCTGTCTATCTGTTTGAAAACCAATGATAATGAACTTGGGATTGAAGATATAATTCTATAAATATTTTGTGATATCGAACGAATAAGTTGTTCCGGAAATACCATTTGTTCAATACATTGCCAAATCTAGAAAATTAAACATAATGTTTTGACTTTTTGTAATTTCATCAATCAACCTAATTTTACTCGTGGTTTTTTAATCAATCATTGGAACTCTAATAAAAAAATCTGTAATTGTTATTTTTCCATCAACAGGCATAACCATTTCCAGTTGCAGTCTTCAGAATCACATCATCGTCTTCTGCTCTTATAAAACTTAGATAAAATCCTCCTTTTATAGATCGGAATAGTAACATTTTCAAAAAATTCCTAAGAGCCGAAATGTGCTAAATCACCGACCGCTTCAAAATTGTCCAAATTTAAAAGTTGATTCAAAACTGTTTGAAAATACATCACTTTTGGAATAACAAATAGTTCCTTTAATTGTGCTTAATTTGTGACCACAGTTTTCGACTTCTTCTATCAATTTATTGTGTTTTCTTACTTCAATCTTAGAAAATAAAAACGGTATAAAATTATCGATTAATCTAACATTATCAGTTCCAAGATATGCTTTGACCATCATTGTTTTTGTTTAAAGTTCCAGTAAATATAAAACTGGAAGTTTAGACGAGCAAAAGTTATCTCCCCCCCCCCAAAATCAATATTAAACTCAGTTCTTTTATTCGGTTCATTCAAATGTTGTTTACTAATTGGATAGAAATTTTTAAACTCCGCCCTTTCAATATCACTAGCATACTTTCTGTAGTCCACCATTTAATAAGAGAAAATTTAAACATCATGTATAAGAAAGATATCATTTTTTCATCGATCTAATGTACGTTTCTATAAGAAAAGATATAAATTTTAGTAAAATAATTAAAAAAGATTAGAGTCATTTTTAATGATCTACTTCGTCATATTCGGGATTTCTCTTCCTTAAATTTTGCGATCTCGGTCACATATTTCAATAAAAATATGCACAGGATAGTAACCGCTATCTATAATATTGTTCCAATCAACTGTATCTTTATTTTCATCCAAAAAAAAAAAACTTTATACTCAAGTGTTGATAGAGACAAAGAACAGGACCATATGATCTTTTAATTGATAATGTATATTTTTCTTGAAATGAACTCTGGGGACAGAGTTTGATATTTTGCAATGTTATACCAATTCAATTTGTTTACGTAATAATCTCATCATATCTTCGGATTAATTCATATTTTTGAGGAAATGTCATCCCAATGTTCTTTTTTCAAATCTCTTTCGTGTTGCATTATAAAAAGATCGAAAGCACTGTAATGTCCCGCCATCTCTATTTATTAAGAAAAAATTTCAAGTTTTTATAAATTGACTCTTTTTTTTTGCGTTACATTCAGCACATTTTCCAGAAATTCTCTTAACTCCATTGATATTTGCATAGTATTTATATATCATTTGTTTCAGTTTTTTGCCTTACACCTCACACAGTATATGAGCACCATTTATATAAGGAAATTTTATCATGCATAAAACCCTACACGAATACCATATTTCAGTAAGATCATTCCTCCATATTATTAAGTTTTTCTTGTAATTTTTGAAATTTGACAGCATAAGAATCATTGTATTCAACAAATTTATGACCAATATTCTCAAAAGTTTTCGTAGCATCTAAACTAAACTTATCAAAAGACTCTTTAAAAATTAGTAAGTTTTTCATTAATTTCACCAACATCGTCTACTGATCTTCTATTTCTGGCTTCTAACTTGTCATAGACTTCTGTTGTAAAAATCTTTAACATGCTGTTTATGATTCTCATAATTTTGTTTTAGTTCATTAAACATTTTAATAGGATCTTCTAATTGAATCATTACAACAACATCAAATGGATTAATTCCTTTACTAACACCGCTAATTCTTTTTCCTTTAAAAATCTAAGGCATTTTTAACATTCGGATCATGTAAATCAACAAATATCGATGTTTTCTGATAATTTTAGAGGTTTTAAAATTTGTTCTTTTAACAACAACATCATGGTTTGTCAATACCAGGTCGAACACCGACAATTCTTTTTTTTATTAGCCAAACTAACATAATTCTTTTCAACTTTGATCGCTTCAGTAATTTTATCAGCTTTTTCGATATGAGACATTAAATTTGTAAATAATTTTTTACACCATCATCAACTTCTTTTTCCAATGTTTTTATTTTAATCAGCAACTTCATTTGAACTCATGAAATTTTGCAAGTTTGTTATCATATTCTGCTTTAAAATCTTCAATCTCGATAGCAAACATATCTGAATCTGGAAGGTTTTTGTAATAAATTTTCTAACTTGTTATCAAACTCATTTCCTCAAACTATCAAAATTCAAACTATTATCTACATTTTGAATAATTTGTGTACCAAATACGTCAAAAATATTTTGTGAATCCATATTTATTAAGCAATAATTTGTTAACAACTTCTTTAAAAATCTTTACCATTACTCAGTTCATTCAAAACAAAAACACATAAATGACCACAAAATTGGGGGATCTTTATAGTCTTGAAATCTGAGAGTCATTGTAGTAGAACGCTTGATTTTTTCAAATATTTGATCAATTCTATAGGTGGTGGTTTGTCCTCAATTCTTCCATACGAAGATCAAAATAACATGCATTCTTTCATTTTTTATAATAATACAAACCCAATGCGTTCCACTCCCCAAAATCGAGTCTAAATTCACAATTCCACATTCGAATTTCTTAACTTTTTCAGGTAATGTATCTCTCATGAAAATTCCTCTAAAATGTTTAATGTTTTTGCAGAGTTCTTCCAATTCACCGAAATGTTTAATGGTTTTTTTGATTTCAAATTTTTTTTTAATGTTTGTTTTTCACGTAATTCAAAGTTTTTTCATTCTAATCCAGATCCTGTAACATCTTCCAAAACTCTTTATCTAACCAATTTAAAATGTTTCGAACAATAGGAATCACATATCTTTTTTAACGATTGGAGCAGCTTTACGAACATAAGGAACAACATTTTTTAACAACTGGAATATTTTCTCCAAAATCTAATAAATCTTTCAAAAGTCCACCATTTTTAAGTTCTTTCAACTGATTATAAGAAAATTCTATTCTGGTTCCTTTATTGTTTTTCTTATGTTTTTTCGAGTTTATTGTATTGTCTATTTGTTAAAATATCTTATCTTCGCCATTTTTTAGTTGATCTATTTAAATTGAATACTAACGGGTATTTTTTTCTTAAAAGCGGATTTTTATTTTTTTCTTTCTGATTTTTTGCTGAAAATTTACGTTCACCTCCATTTATATAGTTAAAATTTCAAGTTCTCTTCAATTCCCATTCCTAGTTTTTCTCTTCAAAAAACATTGCTCCAACTGTTGGAAAGTGCAACAAATCTTTCACCTTAAACTAGCATCTTTTGATAAAAAATCTATCCATTGCCTTATCTTGCAAAACTTTATCTGCTATATGTCTGGAATTGTTGTCACTATGTTTTTGCATAAAAAAATATCGTGTTCCATAGCAGCTTGATCTAATTTATTTATACCAGGATCTCCTCTTTGTAGTCTTTTTTCGTGTTTTGTGCCAGGCCCCAGATACTGATAAGTTGGTACGTGTAATTCAAAAGGTAAATTAGTTGATAAAATCATATCAAAAGTCCGCATCCTTCAATCATAGATGAACTTATTGCTGGCAAAACTCGCTTTAAATATTTAATTCCATCAGGTTTTTCAATCCAATTCATCAAGTTTTGTTCGAAAATAAAAATCTTTAAATCGCTTTCTTTTCGTTCAAAAAATTGTTGTTTTCCAGCCTTCTCTTGAGCATAAATATAATTAATAATTCCATCGAGTTTTGTCAAATCGTCGATATATCTGTACTCAATCTTATTATCATTGTATTTTCTTACACCTGATCCTTCGATTCGTTTTTCCCAAATTGGTTTAATCAAATTGATATATTTTTTACCTCTACTTGACTTAGGCTTCTTAGTAGATGGATCATTATTTTGTAAATTTGAGTCAGATTCCATTAAAATTTCTGTATACTTTTTCAAATCTTCTTCAGAATATAAATTATCTTTTGGAGCGTCATAGTCTGTTAATAATCTCCATAAACCTTGAGTTCCTTCATATGTTTTTTCATTAATAATGATATCATTATGTTCAAAATTCACGGGCAAATTTTCCAATCATAAAACTTTTCTCTTTTTTTTATCCCAATACAAACCAAATTTATATCATCTTATACTCTAGGAAGGAATTTTTACCAATTTCACCAATTTAATATTATATCCGTTGTTCCAGGATACTTATTGGTTCAACTATGGTAGAGTCTTTCAATGATTCGAGGTCTAAATGGTGTTGAAGATGGTTAATTTTGGCAATTCAAACTCTTCTACTTCCAGATTCTGGAATCGAAATATCGGCATATTGTCGTACAACTGGAACCAAATTCATTAAATTTTGATTATCCCGCTTAAAACATTTTCAATTTTGCCCTCAACATTTTTTATTTGCAGAAGTTACAGGTTGATTAATTTTTTTGAATTAAGTTCTTGTTCTTCTTCATCAATTCGAATCTGTTCTTTAAATTCTTTGATTAATTTCTTTTCGATTTGATCAAGTTTTTTCGCTTCTTCAGAAGTTACGTTCACCATTTATTTAGGAAAATTTTTGAAACGTGGAACACGAAACGTAGAACGTAAAACGTGAACGTGGAACGTAAAAACGTGAACGTGGAACGTAAAAACGTGAACAGATTTACCGTTTTTCAGTTGTTTTCATAATGTAAATTAAAAAGTAAAGATAATGTAAAATATTGTAACAAATATTTTATCAAGTAGATTTTGGCCAGACACACTGAGCAGCATTTATATAGAAAATTTATTCAAATATTTACCATTTTTAGGCTTCAAAGTTAAATTAATAGTTAAAAATCCATAGTCTTCTTTCCAAATTTTATCACATAATTCATTAAAGTGGTTAAAAACTCATATCAGATCCCACATAATTGGTTGTAAATCTTTCTCGAATAGTGATCGTCTTGCTTAAAAAAACACACAACATATTCAAATTATTTCTAATAACTTGTTTATCAACCTTTGAAAAGCATTGGAGAAAGATAGATACAAGAGATATTTTTTGTGACGAGACATTACGAAATATTCCTTAATAACGTCTTGATTTTTTCTAAAATACAGTCATCGAAAACGATTAACGAAATTGGGTTTACACTCGCTTAATGGAACTATGTCCTCAGAGGCATTATAAAAATGTGATACCTTTTTGCTTAAGTTTTTCTCAATATTTTCAAATTTTTCTTGCAATTTTTTATAAGCGTCTTGTTCTAAAGATTTACTAAAAACATACAAATTGGAATAAGGAATCAACCTATTGTAGATAAAATTCAATAATAAAGTTGTTTTTCCACATCCACTTGAACCAACAATTAACAATCTGATTGGTTGATCTTTCTTATTTTCTTCAAACGTTTGAAGTTTTATCTGATCTTTTGCTTTAAAAATTTCTTCCATTTAAATAGCTAAAATGAAGCTGTTCAAGTTGACTTCAGAAAGCTCTAAATTAGTTTTAAACTTGGAACATCCTATACACTTAGAGGAAGAATCAAATTATTTTATCGGTTTAAGCGGTTTTTATTCTGACATTTTGTAATAAATATTAGTGAATAAGTTCTCCTTATTGTATAGGATTTAGTGAGAAGAACATAACAAAATATTATGGTTTAAACAAAGGATATTATACATTTCGATCAAATAAAAAATTCCCCTTAAAAATTATCTGAAAACATTCAGTACAATCAGATAAATCTTTAAACTTTGACGAAAAACAAGTTTGAAATGCAAAAAAATTATCTCTCTAATAAAATTCAAATAAAATCACCAAGTAAGAATAATGTTTTCAGCAATTATTGTAGATTTGTTAGGGTTTTGTTCAAGAAACTATTGAGCCAAATCAGGTATATTTAGGAAATAAAACGCCAAATTTAGACCTTTCGATGTAATTGAAGTGCACTGCAATCTCGTTGGAACCTAGTTTTTGAAAATCATACCGAACATTTTACACAAAGAAAATCTGAAATTTTGTTACACTTTTTTCCCAAATGTTGCTTATGGATCAAAAATCAGTGAAAAACCGAATGAAATCGGATTATATTCCAATTAGAAAAAAATATTAAAAGAATTCAAAAAATCGTTCTAACTATACAAGACTCTGAGGGGAAATTTAATAAATAATGAGAGTAAAACAACAATATATTTAAGATTGTCGAAAGAATGATGAATCAAGGGGGGAACGAATCGTTCTTACTTCAAACTTTCAAAACGAGTTATGATAATGATGATAAATACCAATACTTTTATCTAAAAAGATAAGGTAGCCCTCGAGGGCCACCTCACAATATATTCACAAAAAATACGAATAAAGACAATGTTAAAGAAAAAATACAAAAAAAGCTTTGAAAACATAGATTTCTGACAAGGGCGTCGATTCGGACGCTCTTACAAAAATTTTAGAATATGAAAACACGAGACAAGCAATAATATTAAACGTTGATGATGATAAATCAATGTTTAAAGACATGAAATCAAGGGGGTCTATTGAATAGACTACCTTTAAAAAACTTTCAAAATAACACTGTTTTCGTTAATGAATCTGGACTTTATACTCAAAAATAAAAAATTGCTTGTTAAATTTTTTCTATCTAAATGGATGTCAGTTGTAGACCTACTCAATAATCAACTTATATTCAATAACAAACATATCTTTACGATTGGTTGACGAAAACATTGTGATCTGGTTTTAAGGCTAAAGACGTAGCAAAAACTCTAGAAATATGAAAATACTATGCAAACGTTCAGAAATAAAACGTTGACGAAGATGATAAAAACTTCTATTTTAATCTAAATATAAGGGGGGCTATAAATAGCTTACCTTCAAACTTCCAAAATAAACACTGTTTTCGTAATGAATCTGGGACTTTATTCTTTAATTTTGAGATCGCATAAACCAGAAGCGAAATTGTTTTAAAAATTGGGTTACGAAAAGAAGTATTACCTTCCATTAGAAAATATGGTGAGTACAAACTCAAAAAACGAAAATAAGCCAGTTAAAAGATGGGAAATAAAACAGTTACAAATTAAAGATGAAATGAAATCATTGAAAATAGAGAATCAAGAATTGCGAATGGAGTTAATGAAACCAGATCTTGTATTGTAAAGATTTTTGATAAGAAAAAAACACCATGTTTTTGTGTTAATTAAGAAGAATCACATGTGGGAATATCCTTATGATACGTTATCAGAGCTCAGAAACGAGAAATACCAAACCGATTAAAACATCTAAAAATAAATTTATCCTGAATTAGAGATTTTGTTCATTGATGACGAACCAAATTCTATCAATCTGTATAACCCAAATGAAAGAATCTTTGAATATCTTATACAACGGAAATCTTTTTACCACAAATATGACTGAATCTCGACTGATTTATAGAATATCTAAATTACACGATGAAAATGTTACTCAATTTTACTAAAAACTCTTGAATTATGATATTTTGTTTTGTAAATGTTTTTGATAAGTTATTTAACCATTTTATAGTTCTTCCACATTCACATTGAGTATCTTCATAATATAATCTATGGTGATTCTTCTTTACACAATCTTTACAATATATGAGTCTTTCTTATCTCTACTATAGTGATGACTATTAAAACTCTGAAATTTTTTTAGTTTCTTTACATTTAAGACATTCTTTCTCTTCCAAAGTTAATTTTTCTATTTTATCATACAGCTCTTTATGATACTTCTATAACAATCTTTACAATTATAAATAATTCCATCTTTTCTACTTTTATATCTTTATAAAAAGCTTCAAAACCTTTTGTTTTCTTTGCACATTGTGAACATTTCTTTTGAGCCTCATTTTATATATAAAAAATCTTTGACTTTCTCAATTCATATTCATAAAACTTTCCGGTTATTTCTTCATTATTTAAATCTTTTATACTATAAGTGTTACAGGATCTGTGTTATTAATTTGATAATTTCACAAAGATTTCTCTTGACCAATGTGTTCTTATATTTGTTCGAAAATGTTTGTTTTTTACTAACAATTTCTTACATGATCATTGACTTTAAATTTAGTTTTTTCGTGTGAATTTCTGGTGGAACATACTTTTGAAAACGGTCTCTAATAACTCCATTTTCTGCATCTTTATCTAAGTCTTTAGGCTTCATTTTTGATTGTGCTAATGAACAGTATCGTTATAATTGTTTACGATTTCTTGTGAAGGAATATCGATCCATTTAAAGTTTTTATTAATCTCAAAAATTACTTTCATTCTCTCATTTTGAGTTCTGTTATATCTCTCTACAATACTTGATTTCTCTTCGTTTTCAGTATGATAAATCTTAATGTTGTATTTCCTCAAAACATCGTTAAATTCTTTATTTTTAAACTCTAAACCCTTATCTGTATGAAGTAGGGTTTGGAGGTTTGTGATTGATCCTTATGGCATCTTTTACTATATCTTCGAAAGCTTTTGAAATATCCTTGCCGTTTTTTCTTTTGATAGCTCTTGACCAAGCACATATTTTGAGAAAGTATCAATAACATTTAACATATACTTAAATCCATCATTTTTGATCTGAATAGTTAGACATTATTACTAAATCTGCTGTGCCATAAATCGTCAATTCCTAAAGTTATTAATTTTTCTCTTTTTAAACTTTTTTTCGTACTGGTGCATGAATTTCTTCTAGCTTCAATCTCGATTTCTTCCTTATTCTTAGATTCTTTCTTTTACTTGTTTTTCATTTGGATTCTTTATAAATTTACTCTTATTTGTCTTACATTTTGAACATTTTGCAGCAATTTCTATACAATCCGTTTTGAGTTTGAAACGATTTTAGAATCTATATTTTTCTCGTTTTTTTCTTGCAATTTGTGGCAGTGAATCAAATCATCTTCCATTTACATGTCAAAGTTTCCAAGTTTATTTAACTCATCTAATATATCAGATTTTGCTTCATTTTTATAGCCATAAGGTACTGTTATCGATCTTATTTTTCTAGGACAATTCTCTTATCTTTAGCGTTCAGTGCTAACTTGTTTATAGTGATGGTATACAATTCATGTTTATAGCTTTTTATTACAGTCATCTCCCTAAATTCTTCTTTATCTTTCGAACAAACATCTCTTCAAGTTTTCGATATTTATTGTTTTATTTTACAACGCTTCTTACTTAATTCCTTTACACCTAACTGGGTTTTTTTAATCCTAGATATTTGTACGAGTACATCTTTGATCTTAAACCACAAAATTCTTACTAATATCTCGCCGTTCAATTCGTCTTTGAATTTCCCTATTACCTTCTTATTTTTAGTAGTGAAACATTCATGATCTTTTGGATAGTCGCTCGTATCGAAATCATCTATATTTTCTTTAATATTTTTAAAGGGATCTCGTTTCAATCTAAGAAATAACTGTCTGTATCCATGTAACACAGATTCAAATCTGGATCAAAACTTCTTTAATTTGTTGTAATAAAACTCGCTTACATTAGCAATTTTGAGAGGTCGAGAACTGAAAATTCCTATGTAAATCGGTTTGTTAAATTTAACCTTTTGTTTGTACATGTGACTCGCTTTTACAGTTGTCCGTCAAAGATATTGAAACATTTGAAATATTCGTTTTCTTAGCTTGTTTCATTGAAAAATTCTTCGTTTCCTAGTTTAATATCACATCGATTTCTTACATTTTCCATCGATTTTCCAAAAACCGAGTTGTTCATTAAGCTTATAAAAGTCCTTCTCAAAGTCACTTATAGCCTTGGTTCTCATACTAGTATTAAAATCGATTATATTCTTTCATGAAAGGTTTCTGATCAAACGCAATAACCCTATTCACATGTTTTAAAATCATACCTTGTTCTAGATAGAATTTCAAATTTCTAGAATGAACAACATATTCTGTTTTGTTTAAAAGAGTTGTGCAAAGTTTGTTTTTAAAATGTTCTGGAGCAAGAGGTAAATCTTTGTGATGTTCATGCAAATTTGTTGGATATTCAAGATCAACTTCTAAAAATATATCCATAATCTTCGTCGCCAGTGAGTTCCAAAATTGTTTCTTTCCATTCTGCTGTTGTATACGTTTTAGGATCCATCCACTTGATTTCGTTATATGGTAAATTTATGCATAAGTCCATACCCATAAAGGTTTGTTTGCATCGACGTACAACAAATAGTTTTCGGGCTTTGTCTTATCAAAATCTTTTAAATATTTGTTATTTGCTTTCACATATCGTTTAATACATTGAGAAATGCCTCCGCGAATACCTTTTTCGATCATCAAATACATATTATAATCACTAATTAATTGTAATTCTATATTCGTTAATTTTAACATAGCATCCCATGCAAGACTGGGGAGCTGTTAGATAGTGTGCTGGATCAAGTTTATAGTAATTCAAACAAATATTCCTAAAATTTTCAAAGATATACAGCGAGCAATAGAACATCTTGAATGTTATAGAGATCGGAGTAATTTCCTAGATTTTTTTACTTTTAATTTTTGTTCCATTACATTTAAGTAGTGTTGAAAATCTTTCTCAGATATGCTCTCATCTGTCAAAAGTGAATAGAAATCTTGAATTCTCAATTCTTCTGTGTAATCAAGTTTTTCAATACTATCGATAAATTCGTAAGGAAATATGCCTTTTCCAGATAGAATTTTTAAAGATTTCTTCTTCGTCATTTGGTTATTGTCTATCTAGAATTGCGTTCAGACCATCTTGAATAAATGATTTGTATGTTTGAAAATCATCTTTTTTGAGGTTTTTTAGCTAACTTTTCTATAGACGAGTGCCATAAATCTGAACGTGTCTACGAAAGAAACTTGATGAATTTTCTAGGTTTATCATCTTCAAAACTCATATCCATATCCTGAATTTACTGAATAATTTATATATTTCTCATACGGTGTTTGCAATTCAAATCAACATTACCATTACTGTTTGCCAAATCTTTTACGTACAAATGAGTATCATAACTTGACATATTGTGACAGAAAAACTGGAATATTCTGAGGAAATTTGAGATTCAAGTTACAAGATAAATGAGCTGAACCTCTAAATTTACCTGTTAAATGACAATGATCTCGTACTTTTTTTCTTGTTTGATTATCAAAACCCTAACATTCACAAATATGACAAAGACTAGAATTTTGGTACGCTAATTCTTCTTCTTCGGTCAATTTCATAGGTATTTTATTCTTAGAATTATACTTTTTAGCTATGTATTTCGATAATTTATTGAGTTCTTCAAACAATTTTGCAGGAAACATTTGGCAAATCTTCTTCATTTTTGGGCTCGATAACATATCGGCTTGTACATACGATACTATTGGTCACATTAGACACTAAGTATAGAGTAAAAACCATAAGGAATGTGCTTCTGAATCTTGGTTGTGATTCGATTTTTGCGGATTGTTTTTTGCATGTGGGAATCTTCTCTAATATGCTTTCAAAAATCCATATAAATAACGTACGGATGGCTAAACTTCTTTTGATAATTAGTAAATTTAAGTTGTTTGACCTGGAAATGGCATAATTGGCTTACAAACTTCGTGATTTTTACAAATTTCTAAATGGTCTGCTAAATCTCTAGATTTGTAGAAATGGCTTAAAATACATCTCCTACATAGAAATTTCCTTTCTTTATGCTTGGATAACTGTGAACTCAACTAATCTATTTAGATCGGTTATTAAAACATAATGAGATTTATCTTCTTGTTTTTACATACAATAAATCAACTTCTAACTCGGCGTCATACATTTCTGAAATTTGCAACGGAAACAATGTTAAATTTCTCATCATAACTGTAGATATTTATTGACATTTTCGGATACTTGTACTTAGAATTGTAACTTCGTTTTTCAAATGATTGTATATCTTTTAAGGACATTGGATACTCGAAACCTGAAAATATCTCGTCATTTACAAATTGTTTCGTATTGTTTTTGCTCTATCAGCATTCTTTTCAGGTTTTTCAATTTGCAATCGATAGAATAAATAAAGCAATAATCATCTTTATTTTTTATATTTATACAAGCTTTTTTTATCTTTGATTTTCTTTGGTAAATCGATATAATGATCCTGCGTTCATAAATTCGTGTTTGTTAAGGCTCAAAACTAGTTGTTTGCAGCGTTTTAAATGTCCATCCAGAACCTTTATTTGGATGATTCGTTTGTTCTCGATGTGTTAAAAATTTATTAAATTGCTTAGTAATAAAGTCGTTTATATCGAAGATCTCGTCTGCTTTTATAGTAAAAGTACATTGGGCAAGTTTTGTGTTTCACCGTTCACTAAAAGTTCGTTCGTATTCGCAAATTCTAAAGAGAGATAGCACCTTCATATTTTTTAACGGTTTCTTGAAATTTTTCGATTAAACTTTTAATTTCTGACCGCATAATTGATAGATATTTGTAAATTGACATGGAATTATCGTTTAAATTTTGTTAAAATGTATTGCTTGAAAAGACCGTGTATTGAGGATTAAAAACTTCTACATCAATGATATTTTCGGGTTTCTCATTAAGAGTTTTGTCAATTTCTTCGATCATTTCAGACTTAGTTTTTATCGTTTGTTTCAATGGACAATTTCTCAGCGATTGATTGAATTTTTTTCATCTTTAAATAGATTGAGATCTTTTTTACTTTCCTTAAAATTTTTCTTTTAGTTCACGCAATTTTTCTATATTGTACATCTTCTCGTGACCATCGATTTGATTATCTTTAGCCCAAGTCCTCAAATAATTCAATTCTTTATTATAAATTTCTTTGTTTTTTAGATGATTTTTCGGAATTGTAATGTCGAGTAAAGTGATGTTCGAAAATGTCTTTTTTGCAGTACGGGCAGGATATCTTTTTTCCTCTCCATTTAAATAGGGAATAAAATTTGAATGTGCCAAGTTTTACTATTTAGTAAAATAATCTTTTATATTAAGCTGAAAAATAGCAATAATTCAGTAGATTTCTAAGGATTTTTTTATCAAAATTTGATAAAAATCAGCACAATTTATGGAGTTGAACAGCCTTTGATTCTTCTATTTAAAGAAGAAAAATTTTGTTTAACTAACACTTTGAAAAGTGGAGAATTTTACACAAATCAGCACAAATTGTAGTAAACAGCTGTAGATTCTTCTATTTATATAGAAAAAATTTTATTTAGAGATTTTTTTAAATTTCAATTTTGTAGTGATTTTTTCGAGAAATTTCGTTCAAATTATCAACTTTTTAAGCTAAAAATCCGCAATAATTAGAGATATTTCAGTAGATTTTCAGGATTTTTTTAAAAAACTCTAGTATGTATGCACCTTAAGAGCTGTGGTTTTGACCCTAAAAACACGTTTTTAGGGTTCAAAACCCCGGTTTTTTGTGTATTTTGGAAGTATAGTGTTGATTTTTCACCTTAAAAGTGTAGAAGTATTAATTTTTTTCTATGTAAATGGCACTGTTACAAGAGTTGAATAAAGGTTGGTGATTTAACATTCAAAGAATACAAGAAATTAATAGAATTAGAAGAAAATAAGAAATACAAAATTGTGAATTTGGAGAAAATGAAAGATAAATTCGGGTTTACAATAATTGCCGAGTTGGAAGATTGTAAAGTACACTTGCCAAACAGATTTTTTGACTGTTTTTGGATGAAAAAAAGATTAAAGAATTGAACAAAAATGAAAAAATTACACTTGGTTGTTACTGGAAAGAAGACTATTAAAGATTAAAGACTGTGTTACAATTAAACTTTGTAGAATAAAGGATTTTTTAATTAAGATTTCTGGGATTTTTTCATTAAAATAGCTTAAGAAATTAGAAGCCTACAATGAACAGTAAAACAGCTAAAGATTCGGTTATTTTCCATTCGTGGTTTCCTGTTAGATTTCTTAGATTTGTTTATGGTTCAATGGACAGTATTTTACATTCGTGGGTTTTCCTGTTAGATTTCTTAGATTTTTTTAATTGTTCAATGGGATAGTATTTTACATTGATTTTTCTTGACTGTCCCAAAAGTGAGCCAGGAACCCCACATTCATATCTACTTATGTGTTAATATATTGCACATTTTAAACTATTATTGGTGTAATGAGTTTGTTTCAATTTGTCACAAATTATTTTTGTCTGCTATTTTCTCGTTGCCATTAGATCACCAATAAGACCAATGTAAATATATTCGCTAAAGCTCGATGAAATCCCATGGAGTGACATGCACTCGGTTTTCCTTCATAGATATGAAGTTGCACAATTTCAAGTCGGTAGTTCGATTTCAATATATCGTATGGACAGACAGACAGACAGAAATGAAGACACTCTGTATAAAAGTATTTTGTGAGTCATTGTAATTGTATTTTACAACTTTGTATGTGCCATTTTTAACTTTTTGCAGGTAATCACTTATACAAAAGTGATAGGGAACCGTAGATGAGTTTGCTTTAAACACCGCTTAGTCAGAAAGTTAGGTCATACATATGCAACAACACATTTACAATCTGCAATTCAGTTGGTTTAAGCTTTCATTTGTTATCCAAATCACTTGAATGCATGTTTCTTAATTTAACGAAACCGTGGTTAGCCTGTATTCTGAATAAATTATGCTATACAAACCGGAAGTTTCTTTGACAAAAAAGGTAAATGCGTTAACTTGCGATTAAAACTTTTGCTACCAGGAGTTGAATTGTGTTTGAACTTTTCACTTATCTGCTTCTTATTTGGGGGTCCACTTTTACTATTCTGTCTTTTGGCCAGTGCAAAAATGATCTATCTTAAATAAATTGGACTGGAAACACGATGAAAAGTCAATACAATGAGATCAATAAACAAATCTGCAATATATCAGTAAATATATATATATATAGTAAATAATATAGCATACCTAATAATACTCAACAGTTTTTTCTTACTTAACTTAAACATTGTTGAAATAAAATGGCATTTTTATGAATTTATTATTATTTATTAATCATAAAGATGTGTATTTTTCATTGACTATGGTTACGATGGAGGTGGGTGAAATATAAAAAAGACAGAATGGGTAACTAAGAATATTAGTGACTGTTGCTCAAGAACCTTCCTCTCAGTGCAGCGTCTGAGATGTGACGCTTTCCCAGACTTAACTCCTGAAATCTGGAGTCATGTTCGTCTGAAGAGACGAAGAAACTTTTTTATCTATTCTCATCAACATTAACATTGAATCCAACCTTCCCACCATAGCTATGTTATCTGTAGAATATGTGAGCAAACACATGGGACACTTACCTAGACATTCCAATTCAAATGTAATTTATAGAGCTGCTAGCCATCAATATCATAAATGTTTATCATACGGACGTTGTCTTCCTTCCAGAATTATAGCCAGTGGTCCAATTATCTCGCAGTCAAGAACGGAATACTTTATACAGACCATCGAAATGAGTTGTTTGATGGATTCAAATTCTATCTTTTATTAATTGCATACAAACGTCACTCATTTGTTAATTAGTCAAACTGATTTCCTTAAAGGAAATTTCGGACAATTGCTATCGTTTATATCTGTTGTACATTTTGTAACATACCTGTATAATAATGGCAAATGTCCGAAAGCCTATTATACTTTCAAAACTACCGTCGTCAATAATAAATTACACAGAGCATTGATTCTCGGTACAGATCCAGAACCAGTAAACAAATCAGTGAACTTGTAAACTTGCACCTCAAGTCAACTAAGCATCTCAACCATCTTTCCTGCTTGCATAAATGTATGGATGAAAATATTATGCGTAAAGTTGTCTCTTTCAAAGAGCCACAGCAAGAAAAAATTGTCTTCTGCGTCTAACAGTGCAGAAAGACAAAGAAAATATAAAAACTTAACAAAATTTAGATCGACGAAAAATTCCCTCTCAACAACAAAAACAGGGATTGAAAAATACAGTAAATCTTAAAAATCTGTCATCTTAGGGTAATAAGTCAAACAGAAACATCTGTTTTATCCAAGGTGTTAAATTTTTTGTGCTATTCATTTTGTATCATAGAACGCTGGAAAATATCCGAAATCCTATTATTTTTTCAAATCTTCCATCTTCAGTCAAAAACTTTAGGCAAAGAATTTATTTCCTTGGTTATTGCATTTCGTCAAGACGCCTCTATGTTGTAACGATCAGCAGTCCTGGCGAAGCGAATATTTTTTCATCAATATCACTGAAATTTAAATTATACATTTACTTATATATTTAAAATGTTATTAGTTTGGTTTTATTTTCAGAACTAGGAATCAGGAAATAATAATAGATTTCTAGGTTTTGGAATATCACTAATAAATAAATACAAACTACCAACCAAAACCATATATTTTTAAAATATAGTTTTTATTTGTAAAATATAATCCTTTATACCTGTACTAGACTTTTTGAATAATAAAAATGTGTATAGGATATATAACAATTAAAATAATATATTATAATTATATAATAAATAAAATGTATATAATTGTTTTATCTGTTATAACTAACTAAAAATACGATTTTTGTATTTTTAGTATAAAATATATAAAATTTTAAAAATATTTAAAATTAATAATAATAATAATAATAATAAAATAATAATAAATTTTAAAATATATATATAATGTTTTTTTTTTAGTATAAATTGTATAAAATAATCTACAAGCAATGCGCTGTAAGTGTACTCGTGTATGCCTCAGTAACCTACAGAAGAGCGAGCAAATAATCAAGTTATTTCAAGTGGAATTTAGATAAGGAAAATTCTAAATGTATGTCAGTAGTTTCAGTTGCTGTTATAATACTTCATACCCGGAGAGAATTTAATTTACTATTCTTTATTTTTATTAATTTGAACAAATATTAAAATTAGCAAGAAAGGCAATGCGAGAAAACTGGTTTATCAAACAAGCTGTTACAGTCATGTTATGAAATTTTATAAAATAATGTTCGCAGAAGAGAGTCATGAAATACTTGTAATATTGTACAGTAGTAATTTACAGTAAACCAAATCCTACATTGTTCAGTGAAAGGAAGGTGAACTGGAGTTATTCAGATTGAACCAACCCTCCAACCAGAAGAAATAGCAACGTTATGTGTTGAAATACTCGGTCGCACCAGAGTGCGTGGGGATCGTGCCTAAAACATCGCAGTGCACCTGGTGAGAATACCTCTTCAACTGAATACACGATATTGTGTGATTTAGTTGTCTCTTGTGCCGATACGATGCAATATGGTTCATTTTGAGCTTCTTAGTCACCGACTTCTTTAGGATTTCTTCAGGGGAACATGGCGCCAGAATCCAGGGATCAAGTCTGTGACAGCATCAGATACCAGACGCTGCACTAAGAGGAAGGTAAGTTGAAGTTATACTCAAAATTAACGTTGATTGAACTCTTCCCACGATACTGCGATACCTCTGAGTTAACTCATTCATAAGTTACCGTGTATACAGAGGGACTCGCATTAAAATATTCTGCTTTCGTCATCTACCTGTGGAAGAGACTCAGATAATCGCTCAGCCAACTAAACTTCGTTAGAGCGAATTTAATCGGATGAGATGATGAGACCGACTCTTTATATGGATTACACCGGGTGGCTGTAGATAGACCTCTTCTGTACTCTGGGTTTCTCTGATGTTGAAATTATACAAAGAGTCCTTTTTAACGTCTTGGTCGCCGACTTCTCTTGGATCTCTCCAGACGGACGTGGACTCCAGATACCAAGACTCCAGTCTATGTCAGTGTCAGATTACAGACTGCACCACGCAGAAAATGAAATGGAGCTACATGTAACATCCGTGCCGATCGAGTTATTTGATTAGAGTTCCGCCTCAAACTTAAACCCTCTCCTCATCTGGAGGGATAGGCTTCGTTAAACGCTCAGGTAATACATTTTAACATTGGAATAAAATCTCCCTCCCTCCCAACAGAGTATTACTAATCCTAACCCAACTGAACCCAAACCTTACCTAATCTAACCCAACCTAAACTAACCCAACCCAACCTAACCTAATATTTTTTGTAATAAATAAAAAAAACTTTCTGTGGGGAAATCTCTTCCAGCTTCACTAAGGTCATTTCAAAATTAAGTAATAGTAATTTTACTGTCATAAATTTAATACACTTAACTTCTGAATAAAAAAGTTTAGTTATTACTATCTTATTTGATATATTCTGAACTGTATACAATCCTATTTGGTATTTTACAACTGTAACCATAAACATATTTAAGGTGTAAATTTTAATTTATTTATTCACTTGGAAAAGATTGCATTGTTGTTTTACTATTACTGAATGAGCTTATTCAAGTTAATTATATGATGTAAGTTTATAATTATTATATTGATTAACAGGGGATCTTTTAAAGCACAAAACGCTGTAGCCTAAACGATTAATTTTCTTTGATATTTTGAAATTGCATTTCCTTATAGAAGTAGTAGTAATATCTGTAGCTCGGTTCCGCTTTGTTCGTAACTATGGAAAGATTGCTTTGCCCTTGAAAGATCACAACTTTCCCTTGTCTAATCTCTGTCAGAGCACCTCTCAGAGATGGAACTCGGAATTAATTTAACACATCAATAGCGGCGTTAATTAAGACTCCTCTGTCCAATGTTTGCTTCTCATTCGCATCTTTTAAGAGATAAGTTGACTCTCACTAGTGTATTCCACGTCTATGTTCTCTAGAGCAGACGTTTAATAATCTGCGACTTTTTCAGTTTAAAGAAACAGGAACTAAACAGTTATCACATTTAGTTTTACCTAATTTGAACATACCTATTTTATTTTCCCTTAGAAACTGTTAAACGTAATGAATTACAATATATCAATGTTTTATGGCCTCCGTCCGATTAACCGGCACGTTTAAGAGAAGCTTGTTATGTATTTACCAACCGTGGCCATTACAAGGGTAGCTCACAATTCTTTTCAAGCACAATCGGAAACGCAAAAGTTTGCATTATTGATGTTTTACGCAATCTATAAAAATGATGCCCTTGGATGTGTTGAATAGCCTACTTCAGCTTAGGATGTTTCCCTTACGGTTTGTACTTACGGGGGAGCTGTTCTAAATATAAATTTAAAATGTTACAGAGCAAGAAAGCTGTCAGAATCGTATATAAAATAAAATGCAGAGAAGATTTAAATATTTTCAGGGGGCTTGGATTGCTGACCCTACCCAGCCTTTGTATCTCCGATTATTCGCTTGCGCTGACGGTTCAATATTTAGTTGCCTCAGGACAGGGATGTGCACCTGTGTGAGACTAGTGAAGAGAGATTGTACATTGTACAGCATAAAACAACAGCTTTAGAAAACTTTACTAAAGTGTCTTTATAAATGTTTCTAAGTAGTTAAATGCTAAGATCTAATTTTTAGTTTCATGTTATTTTATAACTGTTTCGCCTACTCATGTTTTATTGCCTTGGATCTCTATTAATAATTACCTATTTTTCTTTTGTTAGGAAGCTTTTTTCATAACATCACACGTGAGTAACACGGTTTTCAGGACCGTAATTATTTATTAGGAAAATTGATCAAAATCATTTTGCTATTGATGTTGTAGTTTTTGAGGTAAAGGTTTAGACGCAATTTTCGATATGAGTAATGAACCATATGTCTTAAAATTCTCTAGTTTCTCTCTGCAGTTGCCTTCTTATCTTGTTTGGATTTCATCCCTTACGCTCTTAGTCAACAGGTATTTTAAATTAAGTAACATCAAGAACCTTTTACTCTCGGTTAAGTGCTTTTTTAATCTTGTTTTACGCTCTGAGTACCTTTTACTCCCTGTTCATCCTTCAAGAATAGGTAAAGGCCAACAGGTAATTTAAATGAAGTGATATCGATAACATTTTATACCCAGTTACAGTTAACTGTTACAGTCTTTTCTTGGTAATTTTTGATGAATAACAAAATACTGTTTTAAATTAACAAATTCAGTATGAAATAACTGTTTATTGTGTAATTTACCCATTACAATCTATGGTTTATCTATAAATCACCCTTGCTACAGTTCTGAATGTCAGTTCTATGACAAACTTAGACAAATACGTTTTGACCATGTTAAATGCACTTAAAACTTTGTTAGTTCATATGTAAATATGTAAGGGGTGGAAAATAATACCGTCATAGCCGTATAAAAGTTCGTGTTTTAGTTAGCTGAAGTAGAACGAAACCAATCCAGTTATTTGGAGTGGAATGGAGATAAGTAAAAAGTTAAATTATGCGAGCGGTTTTATTAGCTACGATTTTATTTCATACTGGTGTGACGTCGGGGCCTATGTTCCCGCCGTCTGGAAGTACTGGAGGGGGAGGACAGCAAGGTGAGCGCCCGAGGCGGTGTGTACGTGAGAGGACTCCGGCGCGAGCGGACGTCCGAGCCCCCTGAGGGCCGATCTAGTGTAGGGCTTAGCCTAGTGATGGTCGTGACGCGTGGTGTCCGTGGGTTCGGAAGTGTTGTTTAAGTTAATAAAGTTGCTGTAATCTGAGCTGCGTTTGGTTCCTGAGTACACCCCCTTCGCCCCAGCTGAGCAGGAGGCGTGACACTGGTGAGGGGCTTGCTTATTGTTTTAGTTACCTGAAGTAGAACGAAACCAATCCAGTTATTTGGAGTGGAATGGAGATAAGTAAAAAGTTAAATTATGCGAGCGGTTTTATTAGCTACGATTTTGTTTCATACTGGTGGGGCACTTGATTATTGTTTTAGTTACCTGAAGTAGAACGAAACCAATCCAGTTATTTGGAGTGGAATGGAGATAAGTAAAAAGTTAAATTATGCGAGCGGTTTTATTAGCTACGATGTTATTTCATACTGGTGAGGCACTTGATTATTGTTTTAGTTACCTGAAGTAGACCGAAACCAACCCAGTTATTTGGAGTGGAATAGAGATAAGTAAAAAGTTAAATTATGCGAGCGGTTTTATTAGCTACGATGTTATTTCATACTGGTGAGGCACTTGATTATTGTTTTAGTTACCTGAAGTAGACCGAAACCAACCCAGTTATTTGGAGTGGAATGGAGATAAGTAAAAAGTTAAATTATGCGAGCGGTTTTATTAGCTACGATGTTATTTCATACTGGTGAGGCACTTGATTATTGTTTTAGTTACCTGAAGTAGACCGAAACCAACCCAGTTATTTGGAGTGGAATGGAGATAAGTAAAAAGTTAAATTATGCGAGCGGTTTTATTAGCTACGATGTTATTTCATACTGGTGAGGGACTTGCTTATATGTTTTTAATTTACGTTATAAATTATTATTTTTTAAACATTTAATAATTAAAAATGCATTTTTTATTCTATACAAGCTGATGATTAATTCATAAACATATAATATACTATTTATATTATATTATATCTAGCTAAATTTACAACAGAAGAATGTTAGATTGTAATTTATTAATACTATTCAAGAAATTGTTATTGCTGTATATAAATATCTTGTAAAATAATACATACAAAAGAGGCGACTCGAGAAAGCAGTTACGAGATCTAAAAGCGTTAAATGTCACCTGACAGGCTTACGAGACACTGCTTTGACATTGTCGTTAGGAAATTACTTAATTTACTCGTTAAAGCGAAATCTCTTTACGAAGTATCTTCACACATCTCTGAGCTCATTTCTGTTATAATTGCGGAAATATTTTGTTAAGGTTATATATAACTGAAAGTAACTCATTGAACAGATAATGTTTAGGCACATCTAACACGAGATATAGGTGTATTTTCATCATAACCCATAACGCTTAATCTTTCGTAACCTCGGGACACTGTAGCACTTGTGTCCCTAACGACCTCAAAACCATTGAAATTCATTATGTGGACCACTTGGCTAAACATATGAAAAACTTAAAAAATTATATTTTATTTTGATAGATGAGAATTTTGCAGTTAAAATGGTGCATAAATTGTAAATATCCAACAACAATAACTGTTCTAAAACAATACTTAAATATTCGTATGCGTGCACTGCTTACGCTATTTCCCTGAGGTTTATGTAGTATAAGTTATGTAGTAAGCCATATGACCAGACCACAATAAACATTTCCATTTGCTTCAAAATGTAATGGCTTTTATCCAGTCAGTATTTAAAGACCATAAAAAGCTAGAACTTCTAGAAAAACGTTTTGACGGAAGAACCCGGAATGTGAATGAATCATAAATAATTTAATTTGGTCTAATGTGCCTAAAATGGTCTTTGTTCAGCATAAAACGTGGGATGTATGAGGCTGTTACAGCGTTCTATGATGATCATATTGGCAAGTGCAAACTCTTACAAGAAATCTGACTTACTTGTAAATGTGATGAAGTCACTTGACCGAAGTAGAATCCGTGAGCCTGATACAGCCTTCAATGAACTTCAGAACAAAATAAAGAAAAATCTGCATTTACTAAAACGAAGACTGGAGGACCATTTTGAGAAAGAAAATTCGAATGTACCACCACATCGCTCAGGAATGTATTAATAAAGGTGTGTGAAACATTTTTGTATATTTTAAATCTTTTCAGAAAGAAGAATTTTATAACACCGAAGCCCCTTTTCCTCAGTAACTATAAGAGGTATCAACCTGAATGTTTGCATAAAGGTAGTTATTATGCACAACTGGTAAAAAACTTATGTAAAAATGCTCCATTTAAAGATTTGTTTCTAATATTTTGTAAAAGTTTTTGTTATGCAATTTTTAAGTGTATGTTTTAAGCAGTATAAGATAAAAAAATATCATTATGCTATCTCTTATAGTTCTTCAGAAAAAAGAACAAACTTTAACATTACAGTTAAGTCAGCCGTAGTTTTTTTAACTTCTGGACAATAAAGCACTTGGGTCCTAAATAGCACAAACCCATTAAAATACATTAAAGGCTAGGTCTCTTTAAAACTAATTCACTTGACTTCTAAAAGCATTTCGTTTGTAAGTCCATACCATCCAAGGGTAACACAAATGCTTGCCCTATTAATCCTGTAATCATCTATTTACGCTTCAAACAAGACTAATGAGGTCTTTAGTTGAAGCACCCGCGCCGCCAAAAGCTTCTTAAACTCTAGAACTACAAGTCTGAGGGCTCCAGAGCATCAGGCATATAGAAGATATTAACATTTAATCGTTCCCTAAAACACTGTTCTAGAATACCGAAGTTCGATGTATGGGATAGTAGTTTGTAATGTAAAGCTAGGAGCCTCAGAAAATCTGGCCTCTCGAGCCTTCTTTAGTCTGTCACTCTCTGGCTTATCAAATATATACAAGAGTAAAACTTACCATCTATGGAGCCTCCAGACCCCAACATTTCTGGTCCCTGAGGAGTCTTCCTTCTCACAACAACCAAATGATCCAGCACCTGAACCCAAATACTCACTGAGTATCAGTTCCAATAGACAATAGGCTTTATTTGTACATTCTTAGAAAATTAAAAATTGCGTCAAAACAAAAGTATAATTCAGGGATAATACATGTATAGTTTTAAGTATCTAGATTCCATTGAGTTTTCCAATTTAAAAACTCTTCAATTGTTCAATTCTTAGCTCTCTCTTCATGGCATCGCTACTGCTCTGTGATTTGATGTCTTCAGGCAGGACAATAAAAAGCTTGGATCCCATGTACGATGGTTTCTCTGAAAACAGTGCCGTTCTATGTACTGGTAAGGTAAAATCTGCAGCCCGGCAGGTGTTGTGTGTGTGCAGGTCCCTACCCCTTGTCAAGTGTTTATTGTATGCGTACATTATCACTTGAAGTATGTATAGAGACACCACAGCGATTATTCGGAGCTCAATAAAGACATATCTACAAGTTTCTCTAGGCTGTACACCAACTAAAATGCAGATACACTTTTTTTGAAGAATAAGGGTTCTTTGTAGATTTGCTTTACTAGAGTTGCCCCATGCTGAAAGATAGTAGATGAGGTGAGACTCAAAAACTGCATAGTAAGCGGTATTTACTGTTTTTAGATCACTTATAGACTTAATTCTCTTTACAACATAAAGTCTTGTGGCCAGCTTTTTGCAGAGATTGTCAACACGTTTAGTCTATTTTAGGCTGTTGTCAATTGTAATACCCAAGTATTTGGCTTCATTCGATGTTTCAATGTTTGGCAGCACTCCCACCTCCTCTTTTCTGCGACCTACGACGAGCTGCTTACATTTACTCTCATTTACCACTAGATTGTTCAAGATTCGAGATCTTTATTCGTAAATGCAAAATGCATTTTTACATTACACGTCAAATACTAAAAACGATATCTAAATTAACAAATCTCTTACACAGTAAAAACATTTATCAAGAAAGTGTGTCTTTAGTTTTTTTTTTTTAATAAACGTAGATTTCGCTCATTTTTAATATTCAATGGCAATGCATTGAAAGCTTTTGCACCCAAGTGGTATGGACCCCTCTCAAATGCGCTAGTACTATGTGCAGCCACAGATATTAGCTCTCTTGATCTGGTCGGATACTGATGGTAGTATCCATTGCTTACAAAAAGCTTTGGATTGCCCTTAACAAAAGAGCATAGCTCGTACCCCACCAGACCCGCCAGAGTAAGTATTTTTAATTCACAGAAAAGAGGTTTACAAGTTTCGAATCTCCTACGTCCTGAGATGATTCGCAAACACCATTTCTGGAGGACAAATACTCTATTAAAGTTTACTACACTGGATGGACCCCAGAACATTAACCCGTACCTCAAAATCGATTGAACGTGAGAAAAATATACTGTTCGTAGAACATCTTGGCTACACCTTGGCGAGACGGCTGAGAGCAAATCCCATGGTTCTAAGCCTTTTGCAGACATGTTCCACGTTGCCGCTCCATGTGAACCTATTATCGATATATAAACCCGGAAATTTAACTGAGGTTTCTTGCTTGGCTTCCTCGCTTCCTAGTTTGATAAGACCCTGAATATTAAACTGGTTTGTGTTCCCTAGATGAAACTGGATGATATTAGTTTTGCTGATGTTTAATTTAAGTTTATTTAAATTGAACCACTGATTTAAACTTTGCAACTGGATGTTTGAATTCGATATAGCCAAATGTGGGGATTTATTGGAAACAAGAAAAGAACAATCATCAGCAAACATCGTAACTTTGAGGTCTGTTGACATTTTTGGAAGATCATTTACATAAATGAGAAATAATACAGGACCAAGAATAGAGCCTTGAGGAACACCACAAGTAATGGCTCATATGATGAGAAAACTTTATTTTGGCCATCGTGGATTTGGACGGTTTGATCAGACAAATACGACTTCATGAATTGAAAAGAGTGACCGTCCTACTCCATATTTTTCTAGTTTTCCAAGGAGAATATTATGATCAACGGAATCAAACGCTTTGCTTAAATCACAGAAAACACCAAGGGAATGAAGTCTATTGTCCAAAGAAAGCGATAGTTCGTTTATAAAATTGAAGATGGCTGATGTAGTGGATTTCCCTTGGCGGAAGCCATGCTTCTGAGTAGAGAGAATGTTGTTGATTTCTAAGAAAGCCACAAGTTTTTGACAGACTATTGATTCAAGAATTTTTGAGAAGGACGATAGAATTGAAATCGGTTTATAGTTTTCTGGTAGTTGTATACTGTGAGATTTGTAGACTGGAATGATTTTACTGATTTTTAAGAGGTTTGGAAATATACCTGAAGATAAACTGGAATTACAAATGTGAGAGAATACAACACTTATAGAAGGAAAAATTTTCTTTAACACTGTGCAAGGAATCTCATCCACTCCAGCGGCATTTGTACTCCTCAGCCGTCTCACCGCCGTCTCAAGCTCTGAAACTGACACCTCAGAAAGATACATACTATTCAAGCGTGCGGTGATACCATCCACAGGGTTGTAAGCCCCACTAGGCTGTGATAGGGGTTGCCGCCCCAGTCCTGAAAAAAAACTGTTAAAATACTCTGCAACATCATTGCAATTCCTTATTCGTTTGTCATTGACACTTAGTTCAATATTTTCCTTATCTTTTTGTGGTTTCAATTTCAAGGTATCATTGATTGTTTTCCAAATTGATTTTGAACGATTTTTTGAGTCTATGATTCGATTATTATGAAAAGATCGTTTTTGCTTTGTCAACCTCAATTTTGTACTCACGTTTCCTCTCATTAATTGTTCGTTCGATTTCAGGTGTCCGTGATAAGGAGAGTAAAAAACGAATGTTCTCATGGTCACGTTTTAAATCCGGAGTTATCCATCTCTGTGGCTGTTTCTTTCTAACATTGATTTTTTTTGTTTTAAGCGGGAAACCTATATCAAAATAATACCTAAAGATTCTTGAGAATGTAGCAAATGTTTCATTTGTGTCAGTAGCATTATAAACTTTGTCCCATCTCTCCGCCTGCATTAAATTTGTAAATGTAGCAAAAGCATTGTCTGTAAAATAACGTTTTTTTATTTGAATGTATTTTTTAAATGGCACACCTGGTGAAATATTAAAATATACTACTTGAGCTCTATGGTCTGAAAAAGATATGTCAAGATTTTTTATCAGCAAGATTTGATTAGAGTTCATATTAGTCACAATATTGTCAATAATACTGCTACCAGTGGATGTTATTCTTGTGAAATCTTTTATAAGAGCTACAAATCTGTATAAATGAAACATTTCATTAACAGTTACACACTCTTGATTAGTCAGATTGTGAAAGGGTATATTAAAATCTCCACATAAAATTGTGCTATAACTAGAAGACTCAAGATAAAGAAATAATTCATTTAGTCTATTTATAAAAATTGAAAAAATACCAGTTGGAGGTCTGTAGATAACAACTACATTAATTCTAAGAAAAAAGATTGATACACCTGTCAACTCAATATGTGATTCTACACTCAAGCTTTTTACATCTTCCATGATTTCTGTACACAGAAAAGTTTTTGAAAAAATTGCAACGCCTCAACCTACATTGTTCCTTCTATTTTCAAAAGAAACTAATTTATAACTATGAAAAAGCATTATTTAAGTTATCATCATGTAACCATGTTTCAGAGATGCAAACTATATCGGGATTCGTGTCGTCCAAAAAAACATTTATTTGATCAATTTTATTACAAATACTCCGAGCATTGAAATGGATTAAGCTAAAATTTTCATTCTGCTTTTTATAAGAAATGCATTTTTTGTGAAGATGAAGTCAAGTTTAGATTGTTAAGTACAGATTGTCTAAAAAAGAAGAGTGTTTTCATTATTAAGCTGGTTACACGATGAGTATTGCTTTGTTAGAGTAAGAGAGCTATTCACATGTACAGGGCTTAGCCCAAGAGAAGGAAAGTCCACAAGCGAATCTATTGACACCGTAGCGGAAGAGTCCGAGACCATCGGCAGCGGCAGGTTGGTAGAGGGCGGTCCCACTGGGTCGGGGCCGGGGCAGGGCTCTATGTGGTCGAGATCCACAGTCTCTCTGCGGCAGGTGGTCGTGCTGGTAGATTTTGAAGCCTCTGCAGGCAAGGCCGGACAAAGTCCTGAAGATGAGTGCACAGAAGACTGGACTCGTGACTGGACAGTTTTAGCAATCGCACAGCTCGGAACCTTCTTTCCATGCTTGTTTAGATGGAGTCCGTGGCGCGTGTAGTGTTTTCTGTAGAGGATGCAGTTCAACTCGCCATACGTCAATCTGAGTTTACCCTTCTATTCTCGCATGAATTTTGTTACTGCCAGGTTAGCATAGAAGATTGCATCGTTAAGATGGTTTAAATCGTAACGATAAGGAACACTGTCAATTATTATATTCGTATCTGTTTGCAGTGTCAACAGATCTTTAAGTCCATGAACGATTGAAAGCTGACTAGGGTCATGGCCACTAATGTTGTTTGTGCCGGCTAACAATATCACAAAGTCATCTTTGCATAAGTCTTTGACAAAAGGTTTACCCTCAGAGATGATTTCCTTTAACTTAGCTCCCGGATTAGAGTACACAAAAACATCGTAATCTCCAACAAGGGCTTGAATGTAGGGATGTATATCCTTCCCCTGGCTGTCCGTCAACACTACGATTTTTTTACAGTGTTTTGGATCACATGTCTCATGCGTTACAGATGGTGGTGGGGCATTTTCAGATCGATGGACTTGCGCTTTGGTAGTAACCTTACAGTCCTGACGATCCTTTTGCGCTGGGGAATTTCCTCTGTCCACAGAAGGAAAACTGATTTGATGTTTCAAGTGTAAATCGTTTTGAGGATCCATTTTGTTGTCTGAATGTTCTTCTTGGCGTTAGAAAGATCGACTTATTTTCAGAAGTTTCATTATTCTTGGCATTTTTTTTTTTTCATTTTGTAGTTTAAAATTTATTTCCAATTTATTGTGTTCGGATTGTAATGTAACAATTCTTTCAATTTAGCAAGCATGTCAACCATCCCTTCCTTTACTAGAACCTCTTATAAATCTTGTTTTCGTTTCATCTTTTCATTTTCTAAACATCTTTTGAGTTGACAGATTTTATCACTCATTTCTGTAAGATTCTCTGTAAGGTCAATTTTTCCTTTTATTGTTTTATCAAGCCGATTTAATAAAGTCATTAGGTGGGGGATTAGATCTACTATGGCATCAGTTGTGTATTTATCCGGTATTGTATTTAATATTCCATACAGATGGACGGCTTGATCAATGACCTCTTCATTTAGTAAGTCTTCCTTCAGATTGAGGATTTCATCTTGGCCCCCTCGCATTAGGTTTCCCCGTACCCTACGAGTCATCATTTTCAAATGCAGTATTTTCTTGCGGCTGAAATTGCTGAGTATGTGACACCAAGACTGGTGAGTAGTGCCAGGTAATAGCACAACAGGTAACAAATAAGAGTAATTGTTTAACTTGATTCTAGGCGGACTAGCTAATTCTGGGAAAGTGAAACTCCTTCAACTTTTGCCGCCGCTATCATCGCAATGCATGAAACAGTCTTAATTCCCTGAGTAAAAACGGAAGGCGTTCGTGTTAATTCACAGCGACGCCGTTCCGCCGTGCACAGCAACAGGGGAAAATGCGGGAGAATCCAGTCCCCGCCGGTTGTTATGGCAGTACTGCACAGCCATCTCCATTGCTACGTGGAGTCACTGATGAGGAGTGCTGTATCGTCCGCATATATTATGGTTGTTGAATATTCTTCCACGTATTTAGGGAGGTCGTTAGTAAATAAAATAAAATGAATAGGCCCTAAGATGGATCCCTGTGAAATCCTATTAGTAGGTAGTATCTTGAAATCATCTACAGAATGCCCTCAACCCTATTTGAAGGATTATTTTAAACATTATTGGATCATCACGTTACACCGAATAACTTTATTATTTATCTACCGAACGTTTAGATTTGGTTTAACACAAATTATCCACTGCTATTTTATTTCATACTATCAATAACGATACAAAATGGATATTTAACCTCCAATTTCTCAGGTTAATTGATCGTCATATTAATTTGTCTGGGTTAATAGGCCATCATCTCAGTGAGTAGTTATTATAAGTTAATACACTTCTGTTATGATTTGTGGACATTATTTTAAACACACGTTGGATGGTTCAAAAGGTGAACACCACATTTTACAGATGTTGAAAGGCCTACACAATTAATTATTGGTATGAGGTTTAACGCCCGAAAAGAACAACTTTAGGTGCACTCATCTTTATATGGCAAGTAAAAACGATATTTTACTAAAAATTAAATTAGAATAATATGTGAATTCAGAGAACGTACAAAAATTACTTAGATACGGTCCAATGAGGATCAAGTTTTCATTGGAAATCAATTGAATGAATTGAAGCTATTTTGTATCAAACAACTTTTTTATACAGATAAACTAATTTTCACAATGGCCCAATAGCATGTATGTAATCCCACAGATATATTAATGTTGAAACCATAGACTGTAGGTGACCACTAGGGAAATCCTGGCTATTACAAGATTTGAAGCAATCCCACTGGACTCCTATATACTATGCAAATCACCAGGCTTAGACAATGAAACCAGGAGATTTGCGTTATCACTGCTATTTCATCGAGTAGTTTATGTCAAGCTGATTTCAAAATTCACTAACAAAGAAACTTAAAATATTTAAAATGTCTAATAATTCACGACAATTTGAATGTATTTCTAGATTCATGATTTTTTTTTATATTGCTTGTCAATGTACGGGAAATTTATATAACTTATAATCATTAAACAAAGATGACAATTTTGTTATTAAAATATTATTCCGAATTAAAAGAAATAAATATGAAGTATTTAAATTTGTACAAAACGCGTTTTCATTTAAATAAAGGCTTATTAACAGTTTAACCAACAATTCTTCAGTTATTTATTTATTTATTCAAACAATCACAACAAATTAGAAATCCAAAATTAAATGTTACCACAATTAATTATCTTCTCGAAAACAATTAACTAAAGTCTTGTGGGCGAAACTGAAGGAGCTGGGAGAGTGAAAATCTTATAATGACCAACAAACCCATTTAAATCCAAATGTAATCAATAACTTGTTTGCTAATGTCCCTATCGATGTCCCGTGCTCGTGATTATGTCATAGAGCCAGAGGCTGCTAGGCTTGACGGACCTGCTCATCGGTTTTCTTTCACTCCGGTGACTCAGTCTAAGGTGTTGAGGGCGGTCATGAGGATGTCTAGCAATGCAGTTTAGTGTCCTCCACTTTTCCAGATATATAGGAGTGTGCTCAAGTTCGTCCCCTTAGTAAGAGTTCTTCCCCCAAATCTCCAACTTATTTAAGACCTGTCAGTATACAACCTGCATTATCCAAGTGTTTAGAAAGAATAGTTCACTAACATTTCTTCCGCTTTATTGGCTGTGGCAATATTTTGTCAATATTCCAATCTGGACTTCGTCCTTACCACAGTATTGCCACAGTAAACATAAAACTTGCTATTGATAAACGACAAGCTACAATGTTGACTTTATTTGATTTCTTCAAGGCCTTCGACTGTGTGTTTCATTGTCTTTTGCTGATCAAATTGAGATTTAGTTTCTCTGATGGTTGTGTCAAGTGAGTAGGGTCATATCTCTCTGAAAGGCAACAGTGGGTCAGGACCAACAAGAGATGCTCCGAGTGGAGACGTGTAAATTTAATATTTATTAACGTGTCTCGCGGTTTATTGTAAGTGTTAAGCTAACAAAATTTATTTAAGAAATATTATTCGTCAATTTTGTCTTTTAATACCTCTACAGGTGGGAGGGGGAATTCCAACCAGCACCGAAACTAGGGCAGCTGATGGTCGAGCTCATTTCTAAGTAAAATTACTCTATCAAGGTCCAGAAAACCCTGTATATGTACTTATGCTATGCATACTGGCTCTCGGTTTCTTGAATGATAAAAGATTCTCATCATGGAATGGGTAAAAACATTTTCCTGTTCTTTCTGTTTTTAGGAAAGTATCCAGTCAAGTGATTGTGAGTAAAAACGTTTTTAATACAAACCCTAGCCCGAGCTGTTAGCGACTGTACTCATTGTGTTTATAAATGTTTATATCGCAACACGATTTTGTCTAAACTGGTGCCACGATACAGATATCTCGTAGTTTAGTACTTAATTATCTTCCTTGAACAACAGTATTGTTAAGATGTGTGTTGTACTCGTACATGCAATAGAATGCACGTACACAGAAGTACAGTATGTAAACTTGTTGAGAAATGTTTTATTCATGGAACGGATATAGTCTGGAAATTGCTGTGGTATTGAATCCGCTGTAGAACTCACTAGCAATAACGGTCCTTTGTGATTGTCGCTACATTGAACATTGAAAATACCAACATATAAAGGGCGTTCTTACCTTATTTATTACTTTGTTATAAATGTGTAAATCGCACTTAGATACATGCACACAAGTAAGCTAGGTTAATTAGAAAATACTCTCATTTCAAAACATTCGGAAATATTTTCACACCTTCACCGATGACCACTTCCAAATCTCGGAATCTTATCTGGTTGTATTATAAATACATTTATGTATAATATACAACAACCCTATTTAATATCAATAAAAGTATATGGACGAGATTTTTGTATAACATTTTATGATAAAAGACATATTAAAAGGAAATGTCAAAATTTGCTAAAATTATCAAATATTACTTATTTACCAATCTGGGAAGCTTCACGGCTACTGTTATGGCTGATAGTCCAGGAGCTGAGACCCGGTTTATATTGTATAAACACTATTTTTTTTTGTTTCTTTTAACCGATAAAGAACTTTCTCCACAGAAAAAAAACTGTTGTCAGTTATGTTAGTATTGGTGAAGCTCGAAAGGAGAGGCCATCACAAGAGTTTACATAATATGTTATATAATTTTTTCTCTAGTTTTTATTTTTCCCTACATCGCTTCAAATCAACCGCAAGACACGTAATGTTAAATCAGTTTCAGCTAACCGCGTGACATTCAGTCATTTTATCTAGTTACTGCCGGTCACTATTATTTATTTATAGTCAAGCGGTCTATCAAGCTGGAAAAAACCTGATCTGAAAAAATATTCTTCCATTTTTTAACCCTTTTTATATCCTCTTATTTCCAATCCCACCAAAGCTAGTGTGGTTGAAGATGTTTTTTTTTTCTTACGAAATGTTCCTCTACCAATTTTGAGAAAACCCAGGTCGTGTACTTATTCCATTAAAATTGGCTCTAGACTTGACATCTAAGTTTTCTGGTTGGCAAAGCCTCATAACATTGCTTACACGATTAATTGTTGAAATGTTTTAGCCCCACTGTGGAGATTCATCTTCAGTCAACATTTGTTAAACCGAAACTAACAATAATTCACATCCCTCTGTATAGGCGAGTTATTAGGGGCGGGGCTTGTTGCGATTGGTTGAAAGTTAACCAGGCTGGCAGCCTGTTCATACTGATCATTGATTGGTCATACTGGTCGTTGGTTGATCAATCACTATAAAGCTTCACCTCTTTCAACTCGCCTGTACAGACAGGAGTGTATTATTAGCATGTGAAGAACCTAGATGTTAGTTAAATCATTACTTGTTAGAATCGGATAGAAAATATTATTAATAACGTCCGTGTCCATTATAAGAAAATAATCACGTTGTAAACATTATTAAAGTACTCGTACAAATCCACTAAATGGGTTTTTAATATTTTAAGTTACGTTACTCAAAATTTTACTTGAAAAATTCAAAATTTCTCCCTTTAATTGGTTATTTTTCCAGTCTATTTCTTTAACGTCATTTTCAAGGTATTTCTGTACCATAAATAAAGTAATTGTTCAATTTTATCTCGGATTTAGGTTTTAATCCATGTAAAGTTTCAAATCTACAAATTGTTTGTAAAAATATACAAAAATATTAACAGAAATGAGTAAACCTCTAAAATTACGCATGTGATTAATTAAAATCTTTACATGAGAACGAATACAAAAGTTCACATAACCTACACTAATAAACTAATAAATAGTAATGGACTTTTAATTTTGAGAACTAGTCAGACGAGTCCCTTTGGTTAATTACAATTTAAACTTAATTTTTCTATTACCATACCCCATTATTAAGTGCACTAAAACGGGAATGTTGAAAGATAAACTGTCTGTTGATACGTTTTTCAGCTACATTATTACATTATTACGGAGCACAACTTCGCGAGTTTCGTTCAGAACTCTCACTGTATAAAATAATGCATCTCAGGTTTCAGGCCGGAATCCCATTATAACGGAGGCCAAGAAAGCTTTGCTAAACAGCTTTCTCTGAATTCACCTAAGCCAAACCACATTTACCCCTTTGTGTAACAAACTTTGATGATGCATTCTCTTTGGAAATCTGGTTTATTAAGTTTCCCACTGTTTCGTTACTTTGTTGTCTTTCCTGCAAAATTTATTTAGGAGCAGTGTTTCCGCATGACATCAAAGGAGGTACTGGGTGGAATGTTTACCGTAAATTATTGAAGATGTACTTTGATCTCTAGAGAATTCATGTTTAAGGAATTCAGCAAAATGTTAATAAATCTAACTGTATAAGGATAGATTTTAACTATTTTTCATGGCTTTTGTGTTATGAGCTGGGTCGATATAAATGGGGGGTACAAACCGTGCAAGTTTACTTGACTTTAGAAAAGAATGGGTAACAAGATATAGGTATCATATAGATATCAGGGAAACATCAGCTGTGAGTTATTTTCCATTGTTTATTATTCTATTTGATTATTCTATAAATAAATATTATTCTATAAAATATATACAAAACTTTTTGTGATTCAATGTTTTTATATATATATAACCCTTTTAAAAATATTTTTATTGACATACACGTGTTTCGGTTTTTAACCATCATCAGTTATTATTAATAACTGATAATTAATAATACTAATGACATATATATATATATATATATATATATATATATATATATATATATATAGAAAAGGTACGTTTGCTAATTAATAAACTGTTAATTTTTATATTTTTAAATAATATGAGACACTCAATTCTTTAACATAAACAAGTTTTATATTTTCTATTAATTTTATATATTTTTGTAATACTTTTTACATTTCATATATTACAATGATAACTGACTTTTAAATATTAAAGTACTAAATATTTATATATTTTCTTTATTATTGTTTCTATTAGTTTCTATAATTTGGTCAGTATCATTTTTACTGCAATATCTTATTTCTGAAATAATTACTTAGTTTTCATTGTCATTATATACTAAAAATGAAATTATGGTTTTATAAGAAAATAAGAAATAAAAATTCTGGAATAAAATCTTGCTAAATATCATGTAAACACACCATCTATCGTTTTTTTTCACATCTCGTCGTATGTACGTTTTTATCGTTTGGCATTGCTAAATTGAATTTATCTTTTAAAAAGTCAATTAGTGATTATGACGTTTCTTCAGAAATATTTGTATTAAAAACTGTTTTCACGTAGTTTAATTTTAAGTGAATGTTTGGTAAGGTTCAATGTAATTGAGTGAAGATTATAACCATAATCAACAGAAAGGCTAATTTTCTTCCAGGATTATATAACAATACGGCATTGTTAAAGATCTATTCAATTTATTTCAATCCTTTTCAAATCTCGTTATGACGAAACATGTGATGAACTGGAATAGTAATTAATATTATCTGTGCAGAAATTCAATTTAGAATCCGGCTTTAAATACTGATATTAAATTCAGTAAGTTAATGAATTTTAGGTTTGATTCATTAATAAGTAAAATAGTAGTTCGTATGTATTTAAACCAATCCATAGCTCGTAAAAAGAAGTAGTAACTTCAATAAGAAGAGACAGCAACCTCTCATAGCACGCCTGGAGAAACGCCCTGTCTGACATCAAAATGGTCGCGGTAGTCCCGCCCCTAGTGGCTACAGAGCGAACAAGCGTGACGCGAAACGAACATGTTTCCCCCGTGCAAAACATACATCCATAGCCCGCCAAAATAAGTGTTCACTTCAATAAATATCAATATAAATAATTTTAAATGTATCACCAAAATTTAGTTTAATCATGTTTTCAGTTGAAATAAGCTTATTAGCAAAGCTGTCGGCCCGAGAGGACGTGTCACACGCGATGCGGTAGTGTAGAGGTGTGTCAAGTCAAACCGTCAAGGTGCCCTTCACCGTTAGTTCCCAAGGTCACTAAGTAACGGAATAAATTAGTTCTAAGATTACTAAGTAACTGAAATACCGAGCTAACTAACCGAAGTACCAGTATTACAAGACCACTAATATTAACTAATATTAATATAGTTAACTAATATTGGTTTTTTTTATATCTCCAAGAACACAAACTTTATTTTAATAGTTACAGGAGTAACAGTGTCAAATTTCAACTCAACTTTATCAATCTAACTTTACACTAATTTTTTTACATAAAAATTATTCTGACTCTTTTATAAACACAGGACTCTTAACTTTAATTCGATTTTTTATTAAGAGTCTATTTAAGAATAACAATCTCTATACATAAAAGGCAAATCCCTCACTCATCACTAGATTTCCATAACGTCCTGGTATCCCAGAAAGTTTAAATTTGGCACAAATCGGCATTATGACATGAATAAGAAAACTAAATAATTTTCATAAAGAAAAAACATCTATAGGGGTTGAATTGTGGTTGCACTTCTTAGAACAGCAATATATCACTCTACAACTTCTCAATATTTTAGAAAGTTGAAATCTGACACACATGTGTCTTATGCTCACAATAAACAAATAACAAATATTTCATGAATATCACTTTTATGAACATAGGATAGTTACCATAGGGGTTTTAATGAAGCTGCAGCCCCTAGAAGAACTATATTTTGAAGCTTTCTATTATTATACAAAGATGAAAATTAACAAACATATTTCTTATAACCTACAAAAGCAAAATCATTTTCTTGAAGATCGACCACCCATAGGGGTGAACGGCTAGTAAACTAGGGGTTTCAGCTTATATATTTTGCCATCGATACAGGTATCCGAAATACCTTAAACGGGAAATACATTACAGTGGCCGTAAGTACCGGTAATCGCGACATGATTTAGAACAACCTAATAATTATATTTCTTTAAACGGGGCAACAATTAAAAAGGGGAAGAAGCAATTAAACGTGATGTAAATGAAGAGCGCTCCGTCTCCCTCAGGGTAAGTACGTGAGATAGACATTTACACGCTCAACTTCAGTAACTTTAATTGTGGAGGCGCAGGAATTTAATATTACTCACAGAAACAGCAGAAGCCGAAGAAGCAACTAAACGTGATGTAAATGAAGCGCGCTCCGTCTCCCTCAGGGTAAGTACGTGAGATAGACATTTACACGCTCAACTTCAGTAACTTAAATTGTGGAGGCGCAGGAATTTAATATTACTCACAGAAACAGCAGAAGCCGAAGAAGCAACTAAACGTGATGTAAATGAAGCGCGCTCCGTCTCCCTCAGGGTAAGTACGTGAGATAGACATTTACACGCGTTCAACGTCAGTAACTTAAATTGTGGAGGCGCAGGAATTTAATATTACTCACAGAAACAGCAGAAGCCGAAGAAGCAACTAAACGTGATGTAAATGAAGCGCGCTCCGTCTCCTTCAGGGTAAGTACGTGAGATAGACATTTACACGCGTTCAACGTCAGTAACTTAAATTGTGGAGGCGCAGTAGTTTAATATTACTCACAGAAACAGCAGAAGCCGAAGAAGCAACTAAACGTGATGTATTTTTGTAATAAGAACACCGAGTTCGATTATGGCGCGAGTCACTCCATAGTGTTTGGCTGAGCTTTACCGAAGGATAAACTATCTGAAATTCAGACTTGGTATTGTGCATGAAGCTTCATTTTTGTAATAAGAACACCGAGTTGGATTATGGCGCGAGTCGCTCCATAGTGTTTGGCTGTGCGTCAGCGAATTTTTTATGGTTAACTCGTTTTATCATTGGTAACGATGATGACAACGAGAAAATATCGGAATACATAAATTTGTAAACAAACTCAGTATGTTCGTAAGATTATTTAACAAGTGACATATTAACACATATTATCGCAACACATACAACATAATTTTATTACTTAAATACTGATACTAAATCTAATTTAATTAACAAAACTGTCAATGTATCACGTGACAAGATATCTCGAGAAAGATTTCATCTGTTGATTTAAAACTGGAAGTGTGTTTTCCTATACAAAACTGCCTTTACATCACTAGAACAAAATCATATAATATTTTTCATATGTTGCCAAGAAATCAGTATCAGTACTGCCTAGTAATGCCTAGATTATGATAAGTGCATAAATAGTACTTACTTCCTTCAATCCAACTGTTTTCTGCCTAAAATACGGTGATAAACAACACATAACATGCCCATTTTCCTGCGTAAAATGTTTTAGATGATTTCTTATATTGGACCTCAAGTGCTTCCTTCTTGCATTAAAAGATAGTGCGGAGTAAGTAATGTTAGTTCAAAGTTCATACTTACTATACACTATGGAATATCGAGGGATACGGGACTTTAATCAACTGTTGTATAATACATATTTCAATACTCATACAGATTTTGTGCATACCTAGAGTTAGAGCCACTATTACAGCTGGTCTCGTGCAAATAAAATCAGAGTTTTATAGGAAAAGCAATCAGCGGAATTTACAATTCAAATCCGAATTACGGTAGAAAGGTATTAGCATAGTTATTGTAACGTCAGTTTACTGGGAATCTGTTTGGATACAGATTGAGTAAACAGCTGTATAACTATGTAGCACCAAAGTCAAATGCCCTGTTTCTGTGTAGTGTGCACTAAATCCGTATTACAGTAGAAACAGTATTAGCATAGTTATTGTAACGTCAGTTTACTGGGAATCTGTTTGGATACAGATTGAGTAAACAGCTGTATAACTATGTAGCACCAAAGTCAAATGCCCTGTTTCTGTGTAGTGTGCACTAAATCCGTATTACAGTACAAACAGTATTAGCATAGTTATTGTAACGTCAGTTTACTGGGAATCTGTTTGGATACAGATTGAGTAAACAGCTGTATAACTATGTAGCACCAAAGTCAAATGCCCTGTTTCTGTGTAGTGTGCACTAAATCCGTATTACAGTAGAAACAGTATTAGCATAGTTATTGTAACGTCAGTTTACTGGGAATCTGTTTGGATACAGATTGAGTAAACAGCTGTATAACTATGTAGCACCAAAGTCAAATGCCCTGTTTCTGTGCAGTGTGCACTAAATCCGTATTACAGTAGAAACAGTATTAGCATAGTTATTGTTACGTCAGTTTACTGGGGATCTGTTAATCTGTTCGAACCCAGGTTCAGTATACAGTCCCATTACTTTGCTGTTCCCATAGAAAAATAGACGGGTTCTTGTTGAGTGTGGACCAAACCTGTATCACGGTAGAAACGACGATATATATTTTAGAGTTAGTGAAGTTGACACAACATGGTGGTTGTGATTCCTGACTTATGCGTGTCACAACGCTCTGGTATGATTTGTTTACTTTAACCTAGTTTGTAATTATGTGGTAGGTTAGTTATTTACCTGAAGAAGAGATCAGATACCAGATCTCTAAACGTAGTGTTACTGATTTTTTATAGCATGTATATCAAATATGACTGAATTCATTTTGTTGTTCATTTCCATTAGCAATATTTCATTTAATTCAGAAATAGTAAAAACAATTTTCATTCTTAAGATGTCGCTTCATTAAACAGCGTAGGCCATTTTAGTAATAATCGATTAAAATACAATCATTTCCTTAACCCATAATGCAATTTACGTGCCGTGAAAAGGTCTTATTCTTAACTTCAACTGTTTTTTCTTTCGACCTTGTTATAATACAGTAAAAAAGTACTCATAGAAAATTAAAATGCATTTATGTTTCTTCTCCTCAGAGAAGAAATCTTAAAGCTGGTGCAAAAATATTTTAATGTAAAACCATTAAACAAACCAACAGTGAATTATATTACCTAAAACCGTGCCATTTACAAGCCTACATATAATAGGCAGAGTACGTTTTCAAATCCTCTAGTAAAAATATAAACAAGTATGATAAAACTTAGGTAAAACTAAAATAATACAAAAAAACTGGTCAAGAAAATGAAATCACAAAAACGTGTCCTGCTAAAATTATTAATAATAACAATATCATAGTAAATAGCCATAGTTGTTAAACAAAGATTAAAACCAACATTTAAGCACAGAAATTCTAAATAAGGAAACATCCACTGAGTAAATATTTGCAAACGCATTACCATCTACCTGACCGAACCGTGTATGTATTCAAAAACATTTATTACATAAATCCACAACAATGGAAAATTATCCTTTAAAGAAGACATATTATGATGTCAAGTTATTAAATATGTAACTAGGTTAGATTGATAACATACTACATAGTATATAACCAATTCTGTATTGTATTTCTACTTAGTGAAAAACCAAATAGTTAAAACTTTGGTATACGTAACTATCAGAGCACACTTACTCTGCAGGCACCGTGTCAAGTGTCCAGTATTATCCAGTTTGTCAAGTATCAGAACACACTTACTCTGCAGGCACCATGTCAAGTGTCCAGTATTATCCAGCCTGTCAAGTATCAGAGCATACTTACTCTGCAGGCACCGTGTCAAGTATCAGAGCACACTTACTCTGCAGGCACCGTGTCAAGTGTCCAGTATTATCCAGTTTGTCAAGTATCAGAACACACTTACTCTGCAGGCACCGTGTCAAGTATCAGAGCACACTTACTCTGCAGGCACCGTGTCAAGTGTCCAGTATTATCCAGTTTGTCAAGTATCAGAACATACTTACTCTGCAGGCACCGTGTCAAGTATCAGAGCACACTTACTCTGCAGGCACCGTGTCAAGTGTCCAGTATTATCCAGTTTGTCAAGTATCAGAGCATACTTACTCTGCAGGCACCGTATCAAGTGTCCAGTATTATCCAGTTTGTCAAGTATCAGAGCATACTTACTCTGCAGGCACCGTGTCAAGTATCAGAGCACACCTACTCTGCAGGCACCGTGTCAAGTGTCCAGTATTATCCAGTTTGTCAAGTATCAGAACACACTTACTCTGCAGGCACCGTATCAAGTGTCCAGTATTATCCAGTCTGTCAAGTATCAGAGCACACTTACTCTGCAGGCACCGTGTCAAGTATCAGAGCACACTTACTCTGCAGGCACCGTGTCAAGTGTCCAGTATTATCCAGTTTGTCAAGTATCAGAGCATACTTACTCTGCAGGCACCGTGTCAAGTATCAGAGCACACTTACTCTGCAGGCACCGTGTCAAGTGTCCAGTATTATCCAGTTTGTCAAGTATCAGAGCACACTTACTCTGCAGGCACCGTGTCAAGTATCAGAGCACACTTACTCTGCAGGCACCGTGTCAAGTGTCCAGTATTATCCAGTTTGTCAAGTATCAGAACACACTTACTCTGCAGGCACCGTGTCAAGTATCAGAGCACACTTACTCTGCAGGCACCGTGTCAAGTGTCCAGTATTATCCAGTTTGTCAAGTATCAGAGCACACTTACTCTGCAGGCACCGTGTCAAGTGTCCAGTATTATCCAGTTTGTCAAGTATCAGAACACACTTACTCTGCAGGCACCATGTCAAGTGTCCAGTATTATCCAGTCTGTCAAGTATCAGAGCATACTTACTCTGCAGAACTATGTTAGTGTCCAGACTCCTTCAGTTCAGTTCAGGCAGCCGAACGGTAAACAGCTGGCGCCACGTCGTTCCACTTATACCGTTTTCAATAAGCAATTAACGTACTCTTATATTTAAACAACTATACTATTTTCCATTAAAAGGTAATTGTGTCCATCGATCTGCGGTGTCTGTAATGATCAGTGTGACAGAGACGGAAGTGAGGTTATGTGTGCTGGAGCTTGTGAAGCATTATTTCATAGCTAAGTGCGTTAGAGAGATTTAGAGTGGAAGAAACTTAGATCTAACAGAGACTGGAAATGTAAAGGGTGCAGAGGTTCTACTAACCAAACTAACGTGAGTACAACCGTAGATAATGATTTAATAAGAAAGCTTACTGAAGAAATCTCTAATGTTAGGTTAGAAATGAATGAATGTCTTCGCAATCAGTGCAGTTCGTGTCAGACAAAATCGACTCCTCAAATAAATTAATGCATGATATTAAACCAGAAATGAGTACACTCAGGAAAGAAAATGAAGAACTTAGGCTTAAAAATCATAACCTAACCTCTGATGTACGTAACCTGAAGGAGAGAATACGGTCACTGGAACAGTACACGCGAAAAAATAACCTAGAAATAAGTGGGGAGCCAGAAACTCCTAATGAAGACACAATATGCCTACTAAAGGACATTGCTAAAACTATTGGAGTTGAAGTAGACGTAACCCACTTAAATGCTGCACACCGTGTTCCTTCCTTCAATAAGCGCCGACCAACCCCATAATTGTATAGTTCCAACAAAGAATAATAAAAAATATTGGTTAAAGAAATTCACATAAACACGAAATCTAAGTGCCAAGCAAGTAAACCCCGCATATCCAGACCAACGAGTATACATCAGTGACCACCTTTCTCCGGAAAACAAGCAATTTCTGACAAAGCTAAAGGCAAAATGCAGTGAAGTGAGCTACAAGTTCGCATTGACCAGAGATGGTAAATTCTTTGTGAAAAGGGAGACAAATGTCAAAAAATTGATACTGTTGTAGACATTGAGAAGTTGAAATAAACTACTAGGCATGTCCATTTGCTATTTTTCATGTAAGTTTATTTTGTTATAGAAAAATATTTTCTGTTTTAAATAACTAGGTCCCTAGAATAACATTTTCTAAATAATAATATAAATGAAATCCGAGATTTTCAAGTATGCCTTGATTCATTTTTCTCTTCTACTGTTAATAATAGTTATGTCAATGTGTTCCATGTCAATATAAAGGCCGGTATCGACAGTGCGAGGCTGCTCGCTGCAAATGCCTCGTGGCGAATGCTCGGCTTTGCCTCGGACTGTGGATACCGGGGTTGCTCGCTATGAGGCGTTCGCATCACACAATGTGAGGCGAGCCGTGTGCTTGTCGGTTTTAGAGCAGTGCTCAAAGGTGCCTCACTCCGAGTTGTGCGTCAAGTGGATACCTGCGCTGTCTGCCTCGCACCGTACAAGACACAATTCTGCACCCCAAACCAACAAAACCTCCACAACGAAACTGTCATCATGGATAATCATGAAATGATCAGACAACTAGTGAAGTGTTTTAAAACCAAACGTTTACTGTGGAATTCAAAATGCCCTGAGTATTATTATTATAAAAACAAGAGAGAAGACTTGTGGCGCGAAATATCGCAACTGTAAATGAGTCTCCAGTAGCTAAGAATCTCAGAGTAACAGCTAATCTTTCCTTGGTGGTAATACCACTGCGCATGTACGTGTCACGTTTCTTCACGGCAGACTCTATCAATGTAATTAAATGTTCAAAATCTTGCTTGGGCATTCGCAAGAAATTTGGCACGTCTTCTAGGAGTCTGTTACCGTATTCAAACCGATTTCGATCATTTTCTTTTGACTCACCACTCACCAAAGGGGGGTTTTAAAGGTTTACGTCGCTTTTTCTGTTGTTTTTTTCCTAATAATCGTCGCTATCACAATAAAAGCAGCGGCAGACACTTGCGCATTTCTAGAAAAAAAAAAAAAAAACATATTGTCCCGACTGTCTTCAATACGAATGCGGGTGGTTCGCGTGCTCGCAGTGAGCATAACAAACTAGCTGCTAGCTGAAGAGCTCACCATGAGGCAGATGGCACGAGGCGTTCGCAGCGAGCAGCCTCGCACTGTCGATACCGGCCTTAAGAAGTCTTAGAAGAAATTTCAATAGTTTTCTAGCAGAAATTCATTGTGTCAAGAATAATGTTCATTTTATTGTATTGAGTGAAGATTCCAGGGTCTGATGAGCTAAATTTGTACAACATCCCAGGCTATAAAATCTTAGCAACTTGTAATGACTACAGGGCAGGAGGGGCTTATATGATGTGTGAAGGATGATGTACAAGCAGATAAAGTAAACTTAAGCATGGTAACTGTTAATGTGCTTATCATTGATATTAAAAGTGTTAATTTATATTTTAAATTGGTATGCGTTTATAGGTTACGCATCAAGTTTTTCAGAAAATGATTTTATTAATGAATTGTCAAATATCCTACCGAAGCTTAGTTACAATATAATCTTGACAGGTGATTTAAATATTAATTTACTAAATGATTGTGTAACTACCCAGAATTACCTTAGTTTGATGGATGGTTGCGGTTTTCAGTCTATGGTCAATACTCCCACAAGAATTACACACAGTTCACAATCTTGTATCGATCACATTTTTATTAAACACAGAAAATTAAATTCACTTAAAAAACGCTGTGTTCTATATTGATCTGACAGACCACTGTACCATAGGTTTTAAATGGGAAATAAATTTAAAGCAGACCGATTAAACACACAGGTTAGTCTAGATTATAACACGATTAGAGAAAGGCTCAGAAAAACCAATTGGGAACTTCGCTACAAAGGCACTGATGTGAGTTACTGTTATGACATTTTCAACCAAATTTTAACTGACATAGTAAATAGTAGTAGCAAATCTAACAATACAAATTCCAAAGTCGATTAGTCCGTGGATGACAGCTAGGTTATTAAGCAAATTGGAAAAAAGGAAAAACTATACAGAACTTACTGAAAGAGGCCTTATGATAATATATTTAAAAATTATTACATTCTATTCTGTACTAACCTAAAAAATGAAATTTACACCGAGAAAAAACCAATATTATTCAAAGAAACTGAGCGACTGTAACGGGGATTCGATTTGACGGGTAGGAATTTATAAAAAGGTGTGAATCAGATAACTTTAGATAACGGAGTTGTGGTATCGGACGCACACGTTGTAGCAGATGAGATAAACAAATATTTTATCTCTGTTCAATCAGCTGACTATCACGGTCAAGAACAAACAACAAACGGTGCAAGCTGCTTGGCGGCCACGCCGCTATCGGCGCTAGTATCGCCAGCCCATTGCGTTCATTCCTTTTTATTATGTTTCCAACAACAGAAACAGAAGTCGAAAATATTATAAATCAGCTAAAGAATAAACGATCAACTGGATTCGACTCATTCAGTATCAAACTTATAAAAGAAATTAAAATATTTATTACACCAGTATTAACTTATCTTATAAATTGCAGCATGACTACCGAAATTTTTCCAAATAAACAAAAAAAGAGTATCGTTGCGCCGCTGCTAAAAAAAGGAAACTCTACACAATTAAGCAACCTTGGACCGATCAGCCTACTTTCAATTTTCTCTAAAGTATTCGAAACAAATAGTCAATATACGTTTAGTTAAATTCCTTAATAGAAGCAATTTTAATATTAACCAGTACGTGTTCAGGAAAGGGAAATCTACCGAAGACGCGTTAATAAACTTCACTAATAATATCTACTTAAATTTAAACGAAAGCAATAAAGTTACAGGACTATTCAATGATTTTTGTAAAGCTTAGTTACTTAGTTAACCACAGAATTTTATTAAGTAAACTAGAATCAATAGGAATCAGAGGAATAGCTTTAAATTGGTTTACGAGCTATTTAACAGGCAGAAACCAGCAGGTAAAAATTGAGAGCTATCTTAGTCCCCCTCTAACCTTAAATTCAGGCGTCCCTCAAGGTTCAATTTTATCGGCAACTTTGTTTCTTATTTTTATTAACGACCTACTTGAACAGACTTTTTGTGGTAAAATTAGTGCATTTGCAGATGACATTGCGATTTATTATGCGGAAAAAGAAATAGAAATTCTGCATCAAAGGATTATAACTGACATATCCTTAATGCACGATGGTGCTGTAACAATAAAATGCAAATAAATGTAAACAACAAACAAAATCTATAAATTTCGGCTTTATAGACTTTCATTTTTAAATTCTGCTTACATATCACCTACAGGATTGTACACAAACTATTCTATGTAACTGCCAAGCTATAGAACAGGTTAGTCATTTTAAGTATTTAGGAATCACTCTTGACGAAAAATTGAATTGGGGAAAACATATTCAGGAGCTGAACAGCAAAATCTACAGTAAGAACATTCTACTTTTTAAAAACAATTCTGTGATACATTTTTATTGGGAAACCTCTACTATTCTTTAGTCCAGTCAAGACTTCAGTACGGATTACTCTGTTGGGGAGGTGCGTACAAAATTCTAATAGATAATCTTAGAGTGTCACAAAATCATATAGTGCGCATAATGCAAAAAAAAAACTCAAAGATAGCTTGTTCCCACTATTCCAACAAATTAGAAATCAATCTATTCAACATTTATATGTGTAAAAAATACTGAAACTATTTTATAGAAAAAGTGGAAATTAAGGTACAACATACCTTGTATATGGAACAAGAAACGTAAAATAAAGAATTTTTATAGTACCAAAAGTAAAAAAGGAAATATTTAGACTCTGCTTTAAGTAAGTAGGTCCAAAATTCTTTAATAAATTACCTATTAATATTAGATCAACAGATAAATTAAACCTTTTCAGCAATACTGTATTTGACTGGTTAACACATTTGAATTCCCAAGCCGAGCTCAGGCCGGGCTGTGTCAACTATCGTCAATTGACGCCAAGCCCGAGCTTTCAAAGGCCGGGCAGTCTATTTTTTTTAGTTCGTGGAGACTTGGTAATTCTTCATTACTCGACGTTTTTTAGAGGTTGCGTTATGCTTTAGCAAGTCATATTAGACTAATTTTTATTAGTCTTTGGTTTATTTTATAAAACAGTTACAAAGCAAAAAAAATATTATAACAGGAAATTGTGTAACAAACAGCTGATACAACGCCGAGATCACCAACTACGGCAGTTGTCAGCTGGTTGTCCGTGAAGTCCTGCACTGTTTACACTAGC